>NC_073693.1:340414832-340436692 GCF_029784155.1 Uranotaenia lowii
TAACATGAAATTATTACGACACATTCAACAGGGTATAACCCTTTTACCATAGAGTGATGGACCACGAAACGTATAAAAAAGCCGATTCCGAAATTCCGAAATTCCGGGGTTGGAGTTATTCACCGGCAAGAGCAAGTTAGATGTGGACGACAAATTTAGGAAGAAGAAAATGTCGAAGTTCGTCTCCATATATCTCGTTTGGCAGGCCATCTGCTCTTGTGGACTGAGGAGCGAGCCTTTCGTGACAAAGGGCACAGTAAATGACGAGATCTACAAAATTTGAGTGCCTTGAGAAGCGCTTTTATATTTTTATATTGTAGAACTAATTGAAAAGAGACAAAATTTAGGCAGAATACGGATTATCACTTTAATTTTTTTTTTCATCTTGAAATTGAGTTTATATTTCTATAAGGGCCTGTTCCTAGTGGCGATTTTTTTTTGCATTTAAGTAGATCAAACTATCTCTCTCAATAATGTGTGTCAAATAAATCAAAGCAATTTGTTTGCAAGATCAACTGAAATTAATAGTGAGGGTTTTTGAACGTCTTTCAAAAGCAATTTTTTTTTTATAGAAAGAAACTTGAAGGTCTTTTACATAACATACTGGAAAACTTGTCACGACCAAACCTGATTTGGAACTAATGAAAAACTCTCAACATCCGAAGACAAAAATCTTAATTTGGTCAAAACAGAGGTCGGGTGACATACGGTGACTATATTGCATTTCAAATATCTATCATATGTACTGTAATCCGGAGTAATATTGATCACTTTTTTTTCAATATTTTTCGATTATTTTTTTCTGTTAATGGGAATGGCATGTTTCATATTTTAAACCAGTACTGGACTCCTATTAACGTAAAACATGGTAGCAGAAATTCATTAGACTATTTTAAACTTGATTTCAAAATCGATTTCGTCTCTGTTTTGAATGTGATGCTTCGGGGTTACATTGGTCAGACTCTTTTTTCAACGGTTTTTACGAGTTTTCTTGATCATTATGGATACAAAACACCTTCATAATATTTACAAATGCTAGTTTATAAATTTTACCTTGCTTTTTAGCGTTTTCTTTTAAAAACATTTATAATCGAAAAAATAACTATTATGGTGCATACATTTAGGGGCAAAAATTAAATGAATTGCTAAATAGTTTGAGCTACAAAATTCAAATGAAATTATACCTTCACACATTCCTCTAGATCCTCCTTCTATTTCAATTTTCATTTTTTCTTCAAAGTTTACCATTTGATAGGGTTCCTTCCCATTTTTCCAATACGGGCTTACTCTTGGAAAAAGTCTTTATTTTTAAATATAAAAAACTATCACTAAATGATTATAAAAATAGCACTATCAATACACAAATACAAAGAAAAAAAAAGTTGTTCTTTCACATAGATATTCTAGGATTTAGAAATTGAATTTTTACTAATTGAAAAAAAATTCAAATACAAACCAAATTTTGCCTATTTGATACTCAATAAATAGGCTTTCAAATGTAGGAAACAGTTTTCAAAAATTCAAAGACTGAGTTATTGATGATAATGTGCAAAAATGTATTGTTGGTCAAAATTACCCCGGTGATCAAAGTTACCCCGTTTTACGGTTTATGATTTGTGAGCAAATCTAGCGTAACATTTCATAAGGACGAAACTGCCAAATGTAAAAAAATATCGAGTTAACAGTCATTCCGGATGTACGCGGTTACAATTTAACTAATAAACTCGGTCGGTATTATCTTCAAATCACTTAAAACTTAAAAAAAAATTAATTTAAAATTTAATTGGGCGAAACTTCTTGTTGATGCATTTTCGTTGGAATGTGAAGTTACGCCTATTCAAAATGAGATTAATATTTCTATTCGTGTAGGGCCAATAGGCGTAACTGAGTTGACCGTGGGTGACAAAACGGTTTAGTTTTTTCGTGGGTGGGACTTAAGGGCGAAACTTAAAAACCAAAACATAAACGGCCGATCAATTGGGCGAAACTTACAGACGTAACTAAAATCGAAAACAAAATAGGGTGAAACTCAAAAATACCTGGCATTTAGTGAAAAAAGTTAAAGTTCTTGATAATCTGTCTTGATCAAAAAGTGGTCAACTTTTTAAATATCAAGCAAGTTAATCAAGATCTGACAAGAATCGTGAAATGGTCCAATAACAACTGTCTCGTACCGATCCCGAAAAAGACCCAAGCTATTGTGTTCACTAAAACCGGAACAATTGTGCCGAACGTGGCATTAGTTTTTTTTAGGAGAAGTTGTACCACTTTCAACCTCAGTCAAGAACCTTGGAATTTACATAGACGTCAACCTCTCATGGACCCAGCAAGTGAATGACATCGTAGCAAATGTTTTCGGTACCCTCAGAACCTTTCGTCGTTTCTCTTCCGTACTATCTCGACCTACTCGCCTCAAACTGGCTCAATCCGCGATAGTTCCTTAGCTGACTTACTGCGTCATTATCTATTATCCTGGATTAACAGTCGCTCTCAGGAAGCGACTAAATATGTGTTTAAGTCAGATTTTACGGATTGTTTTCAACCTCCGGGGCAGAGACTCGACTCAACGCGTTCGGAAATTCAAAAATAGTGTTTATTCATTCCATTGTTCTATTTCCTTTCCCACTGAAATCTCTTTGATCTGATACAATGTAATTTTACAAAAAGGTTATCGTCACTGAATAAAGGAACAATTACAATAAAAATAACGCCTTTTTCTCGTTTCGAGTAAACTGCTAGTTTCGCACTCTTGAAATGTTACGCTAGAAACCAGATATAGGACGAGAACCCTTGGTCACAATCAGTGATCAAAGTAAACAAACAAAATATGATGCATTGACGTGTACAACTATTCTGTGTAAAAATGCGTTAGAGTAGCCAAATTTTGTATAGGAAAATTATACTTGATAAATCTTACGTGCTTTAAGCAAAAGCTGTTCGTTAGTCTACCAAAGGTTCACAAGCCCTACCGGACCAGGGAAACGGGTTGCGCATTTGTGTTGTACATTTTGCATCAGTAACTTTACATATCGTTCGGACAATTGAATTATTATTTTTTTATTATAATTTATTTGAGACCTTTTATCCACCGGGTCATTCGGGTCTACCGGGCAATTGAATCCAACATTTGTTAAAGTTTTTTGTGAGTTATTATAGACTGATCATTGTACCACCGGCCATAGGAGGCCATGAACCGCCACGTGTCCCAAAACAAGTGCAACTCCAAACCGAAGTCATGTTGACCGCGTTGACTATGTGTAATCATACAGGTGCGTGCGCGTGTACCGAGAACCATGGCTTGCTGCACTTGTTCCGCAACATGATCCTCTAGACTCGTAAACTCGTCAATCACAAGAGCAGAAGAAACTTCGCCGGGGCCGCAAAAATCGTTCAATACCACACATCGACTGCACTGCACAGACTTGTCGATACGTTTAATTGGTGCAATAAAATTCTAAAAACAGAATGAAATCTCCATCCGCAACTACTGACAACTTCGCTGGCGATGGGGTTTAGCAGTAGGTGCATGTGAAACAAGAGCAACTCTAGAAAACGAAAACTTAGAACGAAGAAAAAAAAACTCGGCAACAACTAAAAATCATTAACGCGTATCGGAGGCGTGTTTGCCGATTTGAGCTGACAAGTTTGGTTCTACGCATGGGGAGGTGACCGCGCGCGCGTCCGTCGTGCGTCGGGAAATAGCGCCCGGTGCAATGCGAAAGCTGGCGCAGGTGCGTCCAAGGCAGTGGCGTCGATTTGTCTGACAAAAAATTGCCGAAAATCTGAAATAATGAGAAGACTATCTCAAGTATGTAAAATGGAAAGGCTTTATAGAATAATCTGAAGGTGGATTTTCAATGTTCATGATTATAAACAAATTAAGAATCCTTTTTATAACTGTATTGTCCTTTGACAAGACGCCACTGAACTAGCCACCTCACTGCTGTTTCTCAACTCACACACAACCACTGATCGCACTGATCGGTGGTCTAATATTGCACGCACAGACGCATTCTGATTTCTCGACAACAAGCACATTCTAGGCTGCCTGACGTTGCGGCAAAATTGAAATGCAATCCTATCTAAAACATTGCCGAGTCGAAATGTCGAAGTGGCCAACCGAACGATGGACGACTGCTGCCCAGAATGGCGTAAATACGCATGTTATTGGCGGAACACGCAGAGGCGACCATGAACAAGAAGCGGGGCTCGGAAAGAAACGATCCCTCCCGCAATCCGGAACAAGGCGAAGGAGAGAGGCCAGCCAGGTTTCGGTGCGCTGGACACGACACCGATGATGATGGTTCAACGAACTTGCTGAAACATCCGAAGCAAAGGGGGAAGGAGCACGTGATCTACTTGTCGATGATCGTCATCAAAATACTGAGGCGGCAGTATTTGCTTTATTTAGCTTCTTCAAAATCATTCTTCTCGCTACCCCAACTAGGTACCTTTATTGAGCAAATAATTTCTTGCATCGACGATCGGTCCCGCTTTTGGTCCCGGATGGTTGAATTAGTTTTCTGTGTGGCCGCCCGCAAATGCTTTGGAACTTGAAAAGTCTCTGAAGCTACAATGTGGGGAAGAAGATCTTCCTTCGGAATAGGCCGATGACTTTGCTACTAAGAATTTTAATTAAATTTTCCACGGTTTGTGACGATCGGTTGTCCGATTATTTTTTTGAAGACTTTTTTTTAATTATCATATCCAAGCTTTAAAAATATCATCGCATTGACGAAAATAAATTAAAAAAAAAAAAAATCCAAAAATAGATATCTAATGACCGTTAAGATTATTTAAATTGAACAGTCTCTATGCATTATCTCTTTTCAAACTGTAGCTTCAGAACGGTTTCTCGTTTTATTTGTATAACCTTCAAGATGATTTTAATGTAAGTAGAAATGTTGTTGAGCTGCTTTTGTTTTTATTTGACTATTTCATCATCACTCTCAAAGTGATGACGATTTGACCAATAATCCTCATGTTACGGTCTAACGAAAGCTGGGGTGGAAGCGTGCTTGATATATCTACCTACAACTTGATTCGGAATAGTGTTTATCACTATCAATATCATTCCTTTTTTTCTGGCTGCCACGTTTTTCAATTGCGGTTCCCATTCTTCTCCGCTTGTCTGTGGCCGTGTGGCCTAATGGAGAAGGCGTCGGACTTCGGATCCGAAGATTGCAGGTTCGAGTCCTGTCACGGTCGCTTGGAAGTTTTTTTTTCACAGTTAAAAACAACAGTCAATCAGAACTTAATATTTGTTTTACTGGATTATTTTGCAATTTGATTCTTTTCTTTACCAACGATCATTTTTTTTTATTTTCAAATTTATGTTTTACCAAGCGAACTTAGACTAATAAATTGCAAAAAGAAACCGTCCCAGCGGCAAAGCAGCATTCCCATGTTTCTTAGGTTTCGACGCCGGGAACCACAGCAGAATGACAAATATGAATATGAGATAAACAAAAAAAAAAAACCCGAGCGAAAGACCATCCGAAAATTAGGAAACGCCCCCCAGACTGTCAACGTTCCCATATACAATACCTGCAGCTTCGCGCCTTTTGCATTATCTCGTTAATATGATAAATGCGTTTTGGCGCGCCTCATTTTGGCGGCCCAGACTGAACGATGCAAAAACCGTCAAACGGAGCATCATGTTACAGCAGGGTTAGATGCAACATTTATATACCGCATCACTTTTTGAAATTTTATTTTCATATAATAAAATAAAGTAATTATTTAATGCTAACAAAATGATGATGAAATAGTTTCCTACATCGCGTGAGATAGTTTTTTGAAGTTTTTGATTCGCATAGAAAATTAAAAAAATCGAGCAGATCGAGGTAGGCGATGCTTTGTTGTTGTAAAATTGTGAATTCTTGAATTAGTGTATAAAAATAGTGATCATAAAATTGCATGTTTTATTGTTTGTGCCAGACCAGATTGTTCTTTGATTTCATCCGCCTTCAGCAAGTAGAATGATTCGCTACAAGATATAACACACTTGCTTCTTCAACAAATGGTGAGTTCATTCCATTATCCGTCTTATTCATTTATTCTGAACTGATTTTCTAATCCGGTAGTTTCCACCTACGAATTTTTCCGGAGCCTTCAAACTTTTAAAATTCTGAAATACCGTTTATTAATTTATGAACGTGAGGTGATTATGTTGTGCCTTGGAACTCCGTTGGAACCGTTTTTTTATGTGCTCGTATTATAAATCTTGTTCCAGGTTTGAAATTTCCAATATTTATAAAAGTTTTGCATACGACAGTTCAATTTGCGGTAAGTTATTGAATGATATCTATAAATTTATTCTTTATGATTCATATCTATGACAACACATTGGAATTGTTCAGATTATGTTCTCAGTCATGGATGTTTTGGGATACCGCTAAAGCATCCTTGCCGTTACATTGTCGATGTAACGGCAAGGATGCTTCAGCGGTATCCCACAGATGTGTACTTTAACAATTATTCCGCAAAATCTTTTGGAAGAGTTCATTCCGAAAAGTTGTGTGGTGGTACTAATTTTTTCTTTGTGCTTTCAATATTTATTTTCAAGAGCGAGTAAAGGCATTTATCCTAGGTTAGGGACCAGACATGATGGTTAACGATAATCCGAAACATGCAGTTTGATTAAACGACCAGCAAAGAAAGAACAAATTACAACATCAAGGAGGTCAAAAGACTATAGCAAGTGTGCTTCGAACGTGAATATTTCAAACATTTTATAATCATGGAAACGTATGGTACTGTTGTCCACGTTTCTTCCTCCCTAATGTTCCAGTTGTCTCTGCGTCTACTACTGCTCAGTGGGCCCGGCCGAGTTAAGATGAGTAGTAAATATACATACTTTAACTACTCACCGAGATGCTGAAAAGATCTGGGTGTGCATGTGTCATAAGCATAAGCATAAGCATAAGCATAAGCATGAATGTAGAAAAATAAAAAAAGCGAGCAATACATGAGCAATTTTTGAGCATTTTTCGATGCCGTGAAAAACTTTACCCAGTATGACGGATTGGCTTAAAGATATCACCTACAAACTTTATATTGCTTTTATTATCCTATACCAAAACTGTTGGTCATAAAATGGTTTTCGGAATTTCGGACAATTACCAATTTTTTTGGAATATTTCGAGTGAATCACCGATTTTGTCTACCCCCGATTTCGCCACCTTTCTTGTCCTGTTTTCGTCACCATATTTTCATCAATGCCCAAAAAAAAAAAATCTAATTTAAACCATTTCATTTTAAGGAACATTACTAAACAGGATGACATTGATAGTGATATTGAAGATCATTTATGAATGACAATAAAAAAAAGATGTCCTTTGTCTGATCATCCAACGTCATATTCAAAAATTCTTCATACGCAAACTCCATGTCATGTGGCAAATTGTATCTTCGTTACTTTTTCATTGAACAAATGAATCAAAGGAACTTCGTTTTCGGGTACAAGATTATCTTCTAAATTTACTCCATTTTTTTTTTTCAAAAACACCTTTGAATCACTGTACGTAGTACTGTATTTATCCAATGATCCAATGCAATGCATATAGATTTCGTAGAAAACACCTTTCAGCTTCAAACTTGCGTACTGCTGATACGAAGTTCTGATGGAACCAGCTTTGGAAATCACTCGAGCCATCCAGGCATTTTTAGAGGCGAAATATGAGACTGACACATTTACATTTGCAAATACTGTAGGATTTTTGGATTTTCGGATGATAACCATCTGTAACTTGAGATTTCCTATAACATCACTGTAAGGCATGAAATGCTGTTTGTCAAATTTACGCCCTGCAGTATTTTTCCCCTTGGACCAACAGGTCTTTCTAATCGATGCATTTAAAAAAATATTCAAACCAGATTCATCTGAGTTATACATAAATCACCTGGGCTGTAAGATCGCTACTCTGTTCTTCCTCGGGAAAATATTTAAAAAAAAAAATCCTAATTACTTCCAGGATTGCCTGACAATATTTTCCAATATTTCCGGACAATATTGCATTTGCCGCACATCAATTTTAACATGAACCAGTCAATTACGTATGAGATTCCGTTGATTAAAACCAGGCAGATTTGTTATATCGTAGGTTGGAAAACGCTCGCAAAAAGCGTTGGATATTTGGATATGAACTATTCCATTCTTCTAAATAATATCGGTCGAAGCAGAGTGTTTTAAGAAACGTTGCAACAAAATTCACTGATGTTTTGATGTGAAAAGAGACGTAACCCATTTATTATCAACTAATACTACAACTAAAAAAACACCCTAACTGTTTTAAATAACGCAGTTATTATGATTTCTGATCGATTCCATCGGGATGAGTAAAAAAAAAACTTTTTAAAAATTACTCAACTTTGTCAATGTTCCTAATTTATTACCCTAAAATGCATCATGAGGGTGACAAAATCAGGATTAACTGGGAATATTTTTTTAAATTAAGTTACCAGTCTGGGCTAAAATGTTTCAAAATGGAAATTAAAGATTTACCTTTTAAATCTCGTTTTCATATGATGGATTAGGATTGTTTTGCATCACGTGGTTTTCAATTTCAAAATTTCATCTATACAAACATTAGTGATTATAATTTCAACTATTTGAACGTTTCATAGTATTTTCTCTCCCTAAATGTATGCAGTACACCTATGCTTTGTCTTTAACCCTAAACCGCTCTTGAGTGTCAATATGACACTATTGGAAGTTTGGCGGCTTGTAACGTGATTAAGGTGCATCCAAATCAAACAATTTTTCAGGGGATTTGAATGTATTCTTGAAATCTTAAACTTTGCATCATTACTTTTCCATGGGCGCACTCTGAAAGCCCAGGAAAAATACTTCCTAACCAGATATTGAGTGTAAATTTGACAAACAGCTATTACTCTCTTGTTTCACAACCGATTTTTACAAGGTTTACAGCTTGGAAACCTCGTGATAAAGCTCATATATGGTTTAAAGATATTATTTAAAAATACTGGGCTATTGTCAAGCGGAACCTGAAGAAGACCAAAAAAAACTGCTAAGGACGAGCAGCAGTTCAAGGCAAACTTGCTTTCTGCGGCGAAGAAGGTGGACAAGGTGGCTGTACAAAATCTGATGGCAGGGGTTAAGCGTTAGGCTCCACAATCCGGATTTGGAAATGCGGAAGCCTAACTGAATATTTTTCCTGAATTTTATACTAATTAAACTTGAAAAAGAAATTTAATTTGATTTTTTAAATAAACGATTTCACCGATTAACACGCGTTTTTCCTTGACCAAATTTTGACCGTATCACCTTTTACTTTGAAAACGTAACTTAAGTCTCATTCAAAATCAATGGAAATTAATACACAGCTTGAAAATTTTGTAGGGACTTTCAAAAAATTTCCTAAACAACCAATTTTTGATCAACACAATTAATTGGCAAGAGTTCTCTATCCCTTCTTATGTGTAGGGTTAGCTCCATTTCCTTTATATTTCGAATATTAACAAGCTTATATACCAAGAGATTATTAGTTGAACTCTCCCACTTTGAAAAGAATAAGGGAAGGAAGTTTTCCAACACATAATCAATGTTTGATACAATATAATAAATTGTATTTAAAAAACGATTTATTACATTTTACTCATTTGTAAGGAGTGTATCGAAAATAAATTATAAACACATTTTTTTTAAGTAATTACTGGTAATATTCTCAGACTTTCGACTTGACGCGTTTTATTAGATTTTGTACAGCTGATTGATCACACTTCTTGGCCGCAGCATTCCAATTTCTCTTGAAAACCACCATGGTCATGTTGACCTTACCATCCTTCTTGAAAACTCTCTTGACGATAGCCCAATACCGTTCTATGAGGCGACTCTGGGGGCAGTTTGGTGGGTTAATATCTTTCTCAACGAAATCTACACCATCTAAGAGTGGATTTAGCGTAATGGACTGACGCCAAATCCAGCCAGAGCAATGGTGGAGTCGTATGTTTTTTTTATAGTGGCAGCAACACCCCTTTTGGTAGATATCGGCATTTATTGTTCCTTTTGTAAAGAAACTCGCCGACTTCAATCCGCAGGAGCAGATGCCTGCCACAAAAAAACTTTCTGGCCAAATTTTTCCACCTCAATCGACTTCTCGTCGAAAAGCTTCAGTATAAAATTGTGTACAGCTTCCGAGCTCTGGTTTTGGCTCGTGATTTTTGTTCAGCCGTTTGTTTGGACACTTTCTGCTTCTTGTATGTCTTCAAGTTGTTCCACTTCTTCATCCGCTGTACCATTCCAATCGATATCCCAGCTTTTTTCGCCAAATCCCGTATGGACGTCGATCGATTCCGGTTGATGAGGTTGATTACCTTACGGTCCAGATTTAGGTCAGATGGTCCTGGTTTTCTGCCTCTTCCTGACAAATCATCGAATGTATAGTGTTAGCCGAACTTGTGGATACGCTCGCCGGATGAATGCCGAAACGTTACTTCGTTCATCGAGATGCCCTTCTCTCACACCCAAGTGTCCAACACACGAATTTTAACTTCTTTTTTAATTCGCGACATTTTGGGAGAAACGAATTTTCAAACGTAAACAAAGCGCTGATTCACTCTTGACAGATCAAGATGCTACATTCAGATGAGCACAGTTGTGCACGTTCACGCGTTAGTAAGTAGAAGGCCCAAATATGTTTATAGTTTGTTTTCGATACACTCCTTAGTCAAATTTGTAAAAATTAAAAATATCCAAAATAACAACAAAAAAAAACATTCTGTAGTTTTAAATTTTTTGTTGAAGTTTGACTTCATGTGCTTGATTGCCTAGTAAAGCATTGCAATGGACAAAGGAAATAACAAAACAATGAAAATTCTTCTTTTGCACGTGAAATGGGAATGTTCTCTTTCGGAGGGTCTTGATATTGTATTGAAAATAAACAAAATTTTGATTTTTTTTCTCGAATTCAAAACATAACCTATCTCTCACAATTCCACAATCAAATATTTGATATTTGAACTGAATAATGCCGTCATAAAATAAATTTTTTGTGTGCACCAATCCGAGCTAAAAAAAATCCTTACAACTAACAAACAGCTTCAGATTGAAGTTTGTTCTCAGAGAAAAATAGTGCACTTTTTTTTCATACAAGTGCTTAGAAGACAAGTTTATTGTATTAATCAATTCACAAAATTTAGAGCCACCCTAACATTTCAACATTGAAACAAATCATAACGCGCTTACAAATCGTCATATGTATGTGGTGTTTTGGGTTAAATTTTTGGCTCTATTTACTCACTGTGATAAGTTGTATGTGTAGATCATGAAAAAAAATGATATCTAATATTTGTTTTTAGATTCATAATGGATCACCTGCGTTACCATGGGAAGGAATGAGTTGAACCATTAACTGTTTTGTACAATTTATGTATAGAACAATCCCTATTACTTGGTTAAAAATTGAAAAAAAATGAGTCGTGCGGATAAAATTTTATAATGGTTGGTATAGATTTATACTATTTTGCACATTACTTGTACTTTAAAACAGATAATAAATAACGAGATTCACGTTTGATTTACAGAAAAGTCGATAGGCATTTATTTAAATTTTAACATGTCACCTAAGATCGTTCAACTAAGGTTATCATTAATCTTTCAAGGCGACCGTGATTTTCAAAGTGGTTTATCATTGAATATTTTTTTCTTGAATTTTTATCTTAATTTTCGAACGAATATCATTTTCACCACTTGCTTCACCGAAGCCTGAATTATCTTCGGACCATAGAGTTCATGTTGTGTAAGTACAAGAAGAAAACGTGGAAACTGGGAGGAAAAAAGAGGAACAGGGCGGTAACCGTGCTTCGGCACTGTCTTGCCAGGGATGGTTGATCCTTTTAATTGTTATGTGGTACATCATTATCATTATCGCGCAAACTTAAACTTCGAGGGTCCAACCTAAGAATTGGATGTTGTGGAAGGTGGTTGGCGCAAAAGGGACTCGCGCATGACAACGTTCAGTGACCATCCAAGCAACCCTTCCTTCATCTTCGGAATGCTTGTCTGGTTTTTGCCTATGCTCTAGGTATTTGCGCATCGAGTGTCTAGTCGCCCCATCATCATAAGCATCATCATGGCATAGTCAACCGACTTCGTTTGAGAAGTCGAGGAAAGACAGGCGCAGCAACTGATACGCACCGTTGCCTTAGTTATCTGCTGCTGCTCTTGGGACACGAAATGGGATGGAATGGAGCATAATTGCATTTTTTTGCTGCTGCTGTTCCTTCTACTTCTTAGTTTCCTTAACACCCGCGCACCGGACAATGTTTGGCCGGCTTGTTAAAATAGACCCTTCTGAAAAATTGTGCGCTATTCTGGACGGCAACTGAAGGGTGCAGCAATCATATGTATTTCGGATGGCTTGCGCTGTCCAGAAAAACTCGCAAAAAAGAGGCACAATCCAGCGACAAGAAAACGGAATTTCCTAGAACATTTCCTTTATCGTGGCCTCAGTGTTGCCAGTTTCTTCCTTCAGAAATCATACCGTCCTCAAGACTACTGCTGAGTATTTGATGAACAAATCTGGCACCCAACTTCTTACCAATATGGCCTTGTTGGATCCACGAGTAACATGTCACGTTTCGATGCACCGCGGGATAATTTCAAAATTATAGTAGGCTTCCTATCCGCTGTTGAAACATAAAAAACTTTTAATAGGAAGCCATTTGTGCAATGCACGGCCTGCTCGGGGAAGTTTGCTAGACACAGATAATAAGCCTCAACCTGCCAATAAACCGGGAGAAACCTCCTTCAGAACTGTCCCCCAGACGTCTTTGATGGCGATGGGGCGTTTAAATATTTCAAATGCCACTCTCGATCGATTGGAGCTGAAGCCTAAAGGACAGACGACGGAACGGGACACAATCTAGAAAGAATAAATTGGAACCGGTTCCAAGGAAAAAAAAAATCACCACCGCCTTGGCCCCAGGGTTGGCATTTTTAAAGTTGTATTGTTGGGTGGCATAGCGTGAGGACTCAACGATGTCGCCAGCAGTCATTGTGTGCGTCCTAGCCGACATTTTTTATCCTTATTTCAAACTCGCACACGAGGACTTTTTTTTTGCTTTCTGATACCCCGATTCATTCCGTAGGGTGACAGTTCACGGAAGGCAACTACAAAAAAAAAATCCGACACGACATTGACAAACTCGAGTGGCACTTTACTGCCATTTTCGAGTAACGGCAGTTGGTTCAGTAAGGTACCGTCAACCTTCCGCTCCGATTTTCCCCCGCCCGAAGCTATTTGGGTCTATGACACAGGCAGGCGTAGTGTATCGGTGAAGTGACTGCTGAAATCGGATTTTAATACACGCGACACGAGACAACAACGAAAACAACATCAGTGGCGATGGATACCGGCGATAAAATCTGGATCAACCATTTCAATCACAGACAATGGTATATATAAGTGTTGTTGATGGATATTTTCAACTATCTTGAAGGATATCTACATGAACTTAGTGCTTCAAAACCAATATACAACTCATTACAATTTTTTTCATTGATATTTAACTGAGGGTCTAAGTTGGAGTATTTTAAAGTACCATAAAGGATATTTAACCCCTGTCTAAGGCTATGATCATTTAGTATCCGGGAACTTTATTTCGGTGATAACTACGTTAATAGAGCTCGGATATGCAAAACTTTAATAGCGTTGTGTTGGTTATGAAAAGGACTATCTTGCCTATTTTTGATCGATTTTTAGGTTAACGTATTTTTGAGATATTTACGATGCAAAAAGACATGGTAAAAATAATTTTTCACAGATTTGCTCTTTTTACGCATTTTGCGCCTCCAAAATTCTTCATTGTGACTTGAAAGCTCATAATCTGTTGGTTTTTTCTGATTTTTTTTTCGAACCAAATGGTTAAGAAGTATAAGGAACCACTCTAGGATCCAAACGAAGTTCAAACCAATCATTGATCTTAAATATGGTAAAAAGTCTATGGTTATTGGGGATAACTGAATGCAGACTCCTTAAATAATGCAAAAAAATCCATTTCCGGCAGGAAATAAGTGTTGCCTGGCTATTAGACACCAAGTAAATAACTAATAATGATCAGTTCCAAAGATCGCAATCTGTGCATCCGGTTTTTACTCAATATGACAGATGTGTTCTGATGGACAACAAAATTTATGTTAAAACCGGATTTAAGAAGTCAAATTCTTCAAGATGCTTACTCATGAAAAGGTTCCAACCAGATTCCAATTGCTTTTTCCAGGTGAGTTTGTGTAAAATATCATGATTTTGCAAAGGTTTAGCTTCTGTGGTAAAAAAAATATATCAATACATGACCGAAAAAAGTATGCGAAGATAAAAAAAGTAGATTTTAGGAAAAAGTTAGAGTATTTCTTGAAATAATTGATAAATTTATTTATAAATATTTTTACATTAAATGTCATATTAAAACCTTCATTTCCTCCATAGAAAGTTTTTCGATCAAATGAACAGATTTTAAAATACACACGTTTATAACTGCCCGGATACTAAATGATCATAGCCTTAAAACAAACAGTAAAACCCACAAAAATGCGAACATCTGTCATCAAAGTTCAAAAACAATTTCCTTGATATTAAAATGTTATATTTTATTTTTTTAAATCATAAAGGCATAAACATAATAAGGAACATTAACTCGATGTGTGCATTTTCGTTCTCAGTTACTTTCTCTTGGAGAGATCTAAATCGGGAGCATAGCTTCGCAATATGAGCGTCTGACATTGAAGCTTATTCTGAAGAGATGGAATGGAAGCCTTCAGATAATCTAAATTTGGGTGAGAGGATCCACAGGCCTTCGCTTAACACGTTCGTCGCCATGGGACCCATAATCGGGTGACGGGTGTATTTCCTAGGGGGCCCCGTCACCTCAAAAACGTGTGACGCTCTCTTACTTTAGTAAGCCACTCAGTTAAGCCACACGTTGCAAAGCATGGAGTTCTCCTTCTTCACTTCCTCGCTCTGAGAATTTCTTTGGGCCCGGCTAGTAAAACTACTAAAATGAGCGTGGCAACAAACGTGTTAAACATACGCCCATATGAAAAAGTCGAGAGGATCAAATCCGGACTTGCTTGGAGGCCATGAATCCTTCTGTTAAAACTTTATTTTCTCCTATAGGCAGGTTTGGGTTCGTTTTGAAGTATGGCATGGGCTCACTCTTGTTGGGAAACAACGTTCTCGAGTTCACCCAAATTTGCCCAAACAGGAAGCATCTTCAATCCATTCGAAGCAACCGCTACAAATAACATGACTCTGACGGGATTCTTGGTATAGTAAACTTGAATATCATATTCTCTGGAAAATCCTGAGAACAGACAGAAATCGCTTCGAGTGCTCAAGTCGCAGTGCATTAATTCGCTCCGATTTCAAATTGAACTTAGTTCTTGATGATGCATTTAAGTTATCTTTGACCAATGGATGAATTTGAAATATTCGCTTCCTTAGCGAACCTCAGGATTGATATTACTGGATTCCGCTTCACTTTCGTTTTGACCAATTTCAACACTTCTACAGTGCTTGCCGACCATGGTCCTTCATTACCCAGCTTCGTGTTCATGGTTCGTCGCTAGATGGCATCATACAACTGCCGCAATTTGCCTATGTCAGCCATTTCCCAGCGTGTCAAACGAACAGCTAGTTTCTCATTGTTTACAAGTTTTTTTGGCTATCGCTGAATAACAACAACATTAAGCATGTTCAGTGACCGCGCGGTATCTAAATTTGTTTCACGCCAAAATCAAATGCAAGTTGAACGATATGCGCCGCAATAACGTTTTTCAGGTAGATATGAGTTTTCATAGATTCATCGCATTAGAAACTGTTAAAAAAATGTGAAATTTCAACTGAAAACGAATATTAAATTTAAACAAAAAAATATTTCTGTTTTGAAAAACCATTGAACAAATCTAATCTTCACAGTTGTAAATAAGAAATCAACTGTGATTTTATAATTTTCCAAATTAATAAACATCAATAAAACCATAGCAAGAAAAAAAATCTAACAAAGATGTTTAGCGATTCGTTTTTTAATATGAGTTTGAGATCGACGAAAATTCATAACCAAACGTTTACCTGTCCCCGTCTTCTACAAATTTGATGTTTTTTTCGATTTGCAGGAACCGATTTTCCAGAAAACTGAATACGTTGCGATAAGACTGAATCGATTTGGGGTCATTTTTCAATTTCTCAAACCCTGGAGTCTAAAAAGCTTTGTCTTGGCTTAATTGTTTTAAAACTCATCCATGATTTTTTGCAGAATTTTCAAGTATCGTTTAAATGAGTGAATTTGAACTTTTAAGTTTGTATGAGAAAATTGAATATTTTGTATTGAAAAATCAACATAATTTTTTTTTCTTTTGTGGTTAAGCCAGCTAATGGTTTTTGTGCCAATTTTTAAATTCTTCAAAGGATGTTGTTTTTTGAATAACTTTTTCGAAGATCGTAACTGTGTATCTTTTTGAGCAAATAAGTTATCAGAAATTTAACAGGGGTATGTCTGTTGGCATTGATAAACTATAAATTCAATTGTCATCACTGCTGGTTCCTAGCGAGGTATTGCATGATTACTTTCCATGCAATACTTCGCAGGGCACAAGCATAGGTGTCAATTGATTGTTTTGTTTTTCAATTCCAAAAGACATACCCCTGTTAGACAGCGAATATCTGATTTGTCTAATAAAATAAAAAGTAGCGGTCTTCGACAAAGTTGTTCAGCGAAAAATTTTCTTTACAGAATTTATAAGTTGGCACAAAAACCATTAACAGAACTGTTTCCACAGCAGGAACATAAATGATGTTGATTTTTTAGTACAAAATATTCAATTTTCGAATTACTTATGTAAACATTACTTAAAAATTGCAAAAAAAAAAAATCATGGATCAGTTTTGGACCAAAATGAAGCTTTTGAGATCCCAGGGTTTGAGAAATTCAAAAATGATCCCAAATCGACTCAGTCTAACGGCGATATACCAAATTATTCAATAATTTTTGAGTTTATACTCGAAAACTATCAAAATGGTCGAATTTTTCAATGGAAAATATCTAAAAAAAATAACCATGTAGGCAGTTTTGAGGCAAGAGGCTCAAAATGGTTATTCTTTAACAAAAAAAGGGTTATATAAATTGAGCGTGTATCTTCTTTGTATAAATCCTTCCGAAATAGCGTATACTGTACGACAGCATTGTTTATTTGCTCTAATATGTGTTGAGAGCCTACATGGATGAATAATTCTACTGAATCAAAGCATTCAAATGATTCCTTTCACTTCAACCGCGGTATAAGATAAGTTCAGATACCGGAGAGTTTCCGATTGATAATGCAATTGAAACCCCGGTAGCTAAATTTTTCCTATACCTTGCTTGACTTAAGGGGGGGTAGGGTCTAACGGGTATAAAAAAAACACCATTTTCACGATTTTTTTCTAGAGCTATCGTTCAAACAAATGTATTCAAATTCTTTGCATTATACAGAGCATTGTTAAAAGAACATTTAGTAATTTTTTTCGTAGAAAAATATTGAAAAATGAGCCGGTGACGGAGCATTTTCGAGGATGCCTTTTAGAAAACAGGATTTGCGGTGGACACTGTATCTCAGCACAGAATCATCTGAAGTCAAAAAATCAGAGCAACATATTTTTAATAGATGATTTTCTGGACCCCAACGTTTTTATTTAACTTAAAATTTTTTTTATGAAATTTTTGTGGCTGTTTGAAGTAAAAACTACGATTTTTCACAAAAATATCCGCCATTTTTCACCTGTAAAATCTCTCCAAAGTAAAAAAATTCAAAAAAGAAAAAGGTTGGGGTCTGGTATTTTATATGTAGAAAACATGTTCCAAATTTGAAAAGAATCGGATGAGTAGTTTTCAAATGACGATGTCCACGGACTTTAAAAATGTGCTTTCGAGAAAAACGCGTTTGAAGTTTCTGCTCTTGCTTTCTTGCAGTTTTAGATAGGAGGAGATAAAGGCCTATAATTTCTACAGTTTTGCTTCAATTGACTTGAAAATTTGACACAACATTCTTGAAATGTTTTACAATAAGAAAATGAAAAAATAAAAAAATCGATTTTTTGAAAGTGTTAGACCCTAACCCCCCCCCCCCCCCCCTAAAAGGAATTTTTCGATTGTATTGCTTATGTAAATTTACAGAAGTTTAGAGCTAATAAACCTACAAAAATATCCTCAAAAATCGCCAAAATCAACTCAAAAAAGACTCCAAAAAATTTTCGAAATTCTTAATGAGTCATACTGTATTAAAATCAAAATCTATCAACATTTTCTGTCGGGACACCTCTTCAAACTCTTTTCTAGGGCTTTTAATATACGCGTATAGTATATAGTTAAGTGCTCATGGTATGGATTTTTTGGCAAGCCAAACGAAATGTAAACAAACTGTTTGCAAAATTTCAACGTAAGGCTTTTTAAGCTTGGTGGTAGTTTCGTGTTCTCGACATCATTCTGCCCAAGGTTTAACGTGGTTTAACTGCATTAAATTCATGGGAAAGTCTGAGTCAGGATTCAAGTGAGGATCAATATCATGACCTGAATAAAGAATTACGATCATGTTAAAAGTCAAGACCTGGAACAGAACGTTGATCTGGAGAAGTATTAGAATGTAATTTCAAACTAAGAATCAGATCCAGGATCTAATAAGGGATTAGAATCAGGATCAAAATTTTTCCATCACAAGAAACCGTGTGAGAAGTCCGCAGGCCAACCGGCCGAAAAGAATGAGAAGAAGCCAGCTGCGGCTGTTGCTGCTTCCGTATCCGGTGAGAAGTAGGCTGCTCCGGAGAAGAAGCCAGCTTTCGAGAAGAAACCAGCGGAAAAGAAGCCCGCTGAAAAGCATCCGGCCTCCGAGACCAAGGCTGCCCCAGAGAAGAAGAAGGCTGCTGCCGGAACCGAAAGCAAGAAGGCTCCAGCTGCGTCCCCTAAAGCCGATGCCAAGAAGAAGAATGCCGGCAAGGCCAAGGGAGCTACCGATGCTGCTGCCGATGCCAAGAAGGCTGCCCCAGCAGGTGCTAAGAAGGCTGCCGATGGCAAGGCTAAGACGGCCAAGGCCGGAGACAAGAAGGCTGCCCCGGAAGCTAAGAAGGCGGAAGCCACTGCTGCCAAGAAGGTTGTCACTGGAGACAAGAAGGTTGTAGCCGGTAAGAAAAAGACTGTCCCCAGGAAGAAGGGCTCTGCCACGACCGCCAAGAAGGAAGCCGCCGTAGTGAAGAAGCCGGTTGCCAAGAAGGCCATCCAGGCTAAAGTGCAGAAGGGTGCGGCCAAGGCTCGCGCAGCTGCCATCCTGCGGGCCAAGCGTACCAAGACCAAGGTCGTCAAGGGACCGTTCGGAACGGCTCTGCGCAAGATCCGCACCACGGTCAAGTTCCGTCGGCTACGCACCCTGCGGCTGCCGCGTAATCCCAAGTTCCAGAGGAAGTCGGTAGCCACCCGTAGTCGCATGGACGCCTACAACATCATCAAGTACCCGCTGACGACAGAAGCGGCGATGAAGAAGATAGAGGACAACAACACCCTGGTGTTCCTGATCCACCTGCGGGCCAACAAGAACCACGTCAAGGCCGCAGTTAAGGATCTGTACGACATCAAGGTGTTCAAGATCAACACCCTGGTGCGACCGAACGGCAAGAAGAAGGCCTACGTGCGGCTGCCCCGGGACTACGACGCGCTCGCCATCGCCAACAAGATCGGTATCATCTAAGAAGCGACAAGGAGCGATATTTTATGTTTCGATTATATTTTTCCAATTTTCTTAACTTGTAAGAATCAAATGAAGCAGAGTCTGATGACCACTCTCAGGAGCAATTGCGTTTAGAAAAACCAAGGAAAAAAGGGATATCAGATTCAGGATTAGGATCTAGAACCAGGATATAAAAATCAGAATCAGGACAAAAATCAGAATCAAAACCATGACCAGGATCATAAGTTTGATCTGGATAAATTTAGATAAGTATCAAGCTCAAGTTTTGAATGAGAATCTGGATCAGGCTTTTGATTAGGATCAGAATCAGGTTTCGGATCGGGGTCAGAATCGAGATCAAAATCATGTTAAGAGCATTGATGTCGGCCCTTATTCTGCACTGCGCGTTAGGTGACGACAGTCGAGTCACCTTACCGTCTCGGGACTCTAGTCACCCTATTTCGGTAGTCGGTGCAAGTGAAGTGACAGAGGTTCAATCCCTATGTTCAACCAAAATGACATTCCTCACCTAAGCGACTGTTGGAATCGAGTGACTTAAGTGACTCAACAATCGTCACTTCACGCGCGGCGCAGAATAAGGGCCATTGCACGGCTTCCAAATAATTCTCTTTCTGTTTCTGTTGACTCATCTGTTTAATGTGATCATAAAAATCTATCTATACAGACTGCTGGAATGCTGAAAAAGTTATACCTTTGAAGAAAAAGCCTCAACTGAACACACTTGAAAATCTAAGATCCATAAGCATACTTTGTGCTTTATCCAAAGCGTTTGAAAAAATTATAAAGAATCAAATATCAACATTCATAAATAACAACAGTTTGCTGAACACAAAGCTAGCATGTCTGAAAATTTCGAAAAGTTCTATCGATGATATCAAAAGTTACGCGAGGTGCAATATTTCAGGCATGAACCTAGAAATGCGATTTCTATAGAATTATGGACGAATGTTTCCATAGGAAAATCATATTCTCTGTTTAACAACCAGTAAATCTATTTCAACCAAAAAATCAAAACAATATCGTGAGATTCTGATTTCAAAACACAAATGGATCATTTATTCCATTTTTTCTTTTCTTCATTGCTTTTGCCAGACACTTTTTGTCTGATTGTTTGATGGAAACGATATTGTTCTCATGAATCGTCCAAAATTCTATAGAAATCGCATTTCTAGGTTCATGCCTGAAATATTGCACCTCGCGTAACTTTTGATATCATCGATAGAACTTTTCGAAATTTTCAGACATGCTAGCTTTATGTTTCAACAATCACTCTGCAAAATTTCAATGAAAAATGTAGCGTAGTTTCTGAGATATTGCAGTTTGAATGAGAAAAGTCCAAAAAGTCCGATTTTCGTAGAATTACTGTATCTCAGGCCACACAAACTACAAAAATTTTGTGGTATAATAGTGTGATAGTTGATCTATCTAACGCATTAAATTTGATCAAAAAATATCATCAGAGTAAAAAGTTATGGAAGGTCAAAGTCGAAGTGATAGTGCGCGTTATTCCAATTGCTATACAATTATGAACGGTACTGTAGATAGTCTATTTTTCACTTTCGAGCGTCCTTATGAACTTATAATGGAATTTTTAGATTAACTTGAAACCAAAATGGAACTTCTACGAGAATTCAGTTGTATTGTTTTTTTTAACATCAATTAAAAAACTTTTTTCGGTGGATGATGCAAAACACTTTATTCATCATTTGTTTTACAGATAAAATATCGTTGATTCAAAGATTTCAGTTTGGCCATCGCTCAATACTCTATCATTGAAAGAAATTATTGAGAGACTTTAAAGATATGGAAAACTTTAGGAATTTTCTTACTTCTCGGACAAATTATTCAACTAGATGAAATTCCCTGAAAAAAATCATTGGTTGAACTTTCGTAGTGGTGATGCATTAATTTGCTCGAGAACCCGAATCATTGTTCCAGTAGTCGCGAGTCAATCATGTCATCTTTGGCGCTATGCTCGTTTCTGTACAGTTTTGGCATAATATCGACTCCAATCGGCATTGAAATTTTGCAACCTCTTCTTTGGGTGTACAAAACCAGTAGCTTAAGTAGCAGCAAGGTGAATTAGAATTTATAATTGTAATAATTTAAATTTTCAAAAAAAAACGCA
>NC_073693.1:340437192-340474079 GCF_029784155.1 Uranotaenia lowii
TGCTATTTGCATAAATAATTCGAATAACTCCATTAGAACCACTTTCGGGTGTAACTTATTGGACCAAATCTTGATCAACTGCGCGGCAACTTCATAGTTTGGATTATTCACTGGATTCAAGATTGAGGGACTGCCCGAAGATCTTGGCCATCAAGAAGCGAGTGAACCAAAAATCGATCCCGCCCGCTTTAGACAACCTGGGGGGGACCAATTTGCTCCGGATTGATGGCAGTAAAGTGCAGTCAGTCACCGTGAAGTTTTTTTTTTCGTTCCCTGCCCACAATGATGACGACGACGATGGCGAAAATGCCGCAACCCTTCAGGCCTCTCGCTAGCCCGGACACGATAATCGCTTTCCTAGGGTCTGTCTCCGGTGTTCTTGATCTATCTCGGTTGCACACACATGGCACTTGAGAGAACCATAACGATTCGATTCCGTGCCGTACCGTGTTCTGGATGATGGCCATTTACTGCCTGCCGCTGCCGGTTTCTGGTTTGGTACTGTTAAACTGAAACCCTCTCAATTAGTCACCATCATTAATCCGGGGAAAATAAGCTTGAAACACTTCTGGTCTCCTCCGGCTTCTTGACCAGTCGGCTGATCTTGGTTGGTTCAATGAATTACGGACAATTTCAACAATATAGGTTGACTGCAGTTTTTGAAACCGTCTTCGGTCCAATGAATTGTTCTGACACGATCCACGACGGACTGCAGACGGTGATGATTGAAATATATTCTCCAGGAGATCGGTGCCTTCATGGTTGCAGGATTGAAGTCTGGAACAGGTCCGACCTTTCCCGCTTCGCTCATCCACAGCCACACATTCTTGACCAGTGTTTGGATTAAGAACAATGAGAGGTGACTTCAAACGACTTGCCTGCGGTTCGATAACAGTATAGGTGGTTCCATGAATGATGCTTCTGAAAAAAATAATAATTTAAAATGAGAATGGAGCGAATGGGGAAATTTGAACTCGTTTTCTTGTTTTCACAAAAAATTTGGAAAAATATAACAACAGTCTTATTTTATTTCAATAGTATGTAATTCCAAGTTTATATGCTCCAAAAATAAGAGAGATATTTGATCCACCCTGTAACATGGTTCGCCTCCACTTGGTGCAGGGTGAAAGCGTAGAAATACGGCTAAATGAACTAATTATCATGAGTGAAAAATTCCAGTTGTCACGGGACATCCAACTGAAGATGATTGCGATTAGACTTCGTAAAAGATTCCAATTGTGACACCAACTTGAGATCATTCCGATGAGACTCCCAATCATGAGTATGAGATGTGATTAAATGTTGAACATGTGAAAGCAGATTGAGACTTCTGTTTGTCGAAAATGCCAAAGCGGGTTGAAGTTCGGATTTTATTAGCGAAGTTTTACGCTTGGTGTTAAAATGATTTCAGACAACTATCTGTTTTTTTTGTTTCGATTATAGTCGTTTTACCATACTTATGGCAATCGCGACTTTATCAACGTTGCAGTTGGCGGATCGTTATTGAAAAACTTATCCGGTACAACTGTGTTCGATATTTACTCTTGGGCTCGAACTCGCGGACATCGGCTCAGGAGACAACAGACTTGCCAACTGAGCTATATCACAAGCCCACCACTATCTGTTGATAATGTGAAATTGAATTGATACTTCCTGTTGAGAATTTATGAGCGGATTGAGGCATTTTTTATGGAAATGTTTGAATGGATTGAGACTTCTGCTTGTTAAAAATGTTAATGCGAACTCAGACGGCTGCTTGTTGAGATGGTAAGAGTAGATTTATGTAGACTGTTGCTTGTTCTTTTTTTTTTTTTTTTCAATTTAACAAGTTCACAACATTGCCTCGCTCATTTTGGTAGTTTTACTGGCCTGGCCCAAAAAATCTCAGAGCGAGAAAGTAAAGAGGGAGAACTTTAAGATTTGAAACATCCCAGTAAGCGCGTCCTCTCAAAAATCGACAGAGCATGTAAAAAATTGAGAGTTGAGTCACCGAACTTAGAATAAAACGGTTAATTTCGGCGACACTCCAAGAACGCAAATATTCTCATTCGGTTTGTCCTGCCGAGATACCTAGAGGCAACGAATGCTAATGCGTACATGCGAAATCAGTTTGAATCGTACGCTCGTACGGTGCAGTCGACTTCTCAGGCAGGCAAACACGCGTCTCGAAGGGAAACATACAAACACGATTCGGGTTGTTTTCGTGTGTTTCTCTGGAGGGCGTGGCAATCACTCAAGGCACGCGTATGGTGTGTTCCTCTCTGCCGATGTGATGATGCAAAATCGCCAGAGAGATCGTTACGATCCCTTTGGCGATTTGAGTTACCTCTCTGCCGATTCATGTTTACTGGGATGTAGCTTAACTGAGCGGTTAGCTGGAGTGAGAGAGCGTCACCCACTTTTTATGTGACGGGGCCTCCAGGAAATACACCCGTCACCCGAATATGCGTCCCATGGCGATGGAAGTGTTAAAGCAGATTGATACTTCTACTTGTTGATTTCCATGAATCCACTTAAGGATTGATACTTACGATCAATTATATATTATCACTTATTGATTTTTCTCGGTGAGTAAAACAACTATTTGATTATTTTCACGTAACGTTTCGGGCTACTTCTCTTCACCCATCATCAATGTTTATGAAAGTGGTTTGATATTCTGCTGTTGTTGATTATGTAAATAAGGATTGAGACTTCTGTCTGTTGAAAATGTGAATGATGTCTTAGGCGATTATCCCGTACCGAGATGGGAATCGAATCCATACCATCAGTGGACTCGGCGATTACCGTCTTACCACAGTAATCGTTCGGCCATCGAGACGTTGATTAAGGCTTCTGCTTGTTGATTGGTATGTAAAACCGAAATGAGCTTTGATTATGTGAAAGTGGATGGACACTTCTAGTTGTTGTAAATGATAAGCGGTTAGAAACTTTTGTTCATTGTTTATGAAAAAGTAGAATAGACTTCTGGTTTGTGTTGAATACTAAGTAACAAAGCAGGTTTTAGCGGTGGAATAGAGTTATCTTTATTCATGTTTCGTCAGTCTAGTCATTACATAACTACACAATTCATTAGCGGTTGCTAATGTCGCACTCTACTTCTCATATTCCCTAACCAAGAAAGTACTCATTTCTTGAATACTTTGATACTCTTACCCAGAATATCTGGCAATACTGTTGTGTTACCACGAACCCAATAAGAGTAGTCTCGCCTAACCGTGTAATGATGTAAACATTTGTACCGCGTTTATTATCATCACCTGCCATCAGCTATCGATGATCTATTTTTCTCGATTCCGAATTGGACACAGCAAGAGGAACCTAAACAAACAATGTTTTGGTTCGGCTCGTGGCAGCAGAAATCGGCCGTTAGGAAACCGTAAGTTTCAACAGTTTGTAAAAAATGTTTAAGTGGAATGAGACTTCTGTTTAGATAAAATGTGAAAGTGGAATGGAGCTTCTTCCTGTAGAAAATCACGGGATCGAGACTTTTAAAATGAATAAGTGGATTGAGACTGTTGCTTATGTTAGTGAGCATTAAGAGTTTTGTCTGATTAAAAAAAACCCCTTATTGCTAAGAAGTGCGAGTAGGCGTTGACTTGAAAGGGCGTCAAAGATTTTCGCTTCGTGAAAAAATTGTTTCTTGTATAAGTAATAAAGTGAAGTCGAAATCACTTTCATTTGTGAATAAATTAGAAGGTGAATAAATCGTAGGAAATGCTTTGATAAATTGAAAAATTTACCACGAAAACTCATATACTGGAAAATGTGGGACGAGAAAAGCAAATGGGTCCCAAAAAATTGGTTTGCAACTGATTCCGATTTAAAATTACGGATCCGGACTCAAGGAAGAATTTTGCAGTCAATGAGATTGATGATTTATTGGTGAGATCCAACCATATATTACTGTTTAAACATTTCATTATTCAATATATTACAACTTTCGTTCCAATTCTCATATCATATACGTACATATGCATAAGCATATATATATATATATATATATATATATATATATATATATATATATATATATATATATATATATATATATATATATATATATATATATATATATATATATATATATATATATATATATATATATATATATATATATATAAGCGTTTGGCAGTGAACTCAACATGGAGAAAAAGGTCGACATGTTGATTCAACTTTTTCCGCTAGTCATTTCGATTTTAGAAGTGTATTTGAGTTAAAACAACCTATTATTAAAAGAACTATAAATCAAATTGATTTTTTTGAATTTCCTAGACTTTATCAAAAATTTGGGTGGCAATTATGACCCGAGGAAGCTTGGTAAATTTGGCCCGGACAAAATATCAATCTTATTCCGCAAGATAACGGAGGAAAATTGGGCATCATTACAGCATGCTAAATCAGCACAGAGCGTTGGTAGGATCGTGAAATTTTTATAGCATCCGGCGCCATGCGGATTTGTTTAAAAGCGGATATTTCTGATTGAAATGGAGGATCAAATATCTATAAATTTTTGTACGCTTCTGCAGCTCCAAATAAAACCAATAAGACGAAATTTATAAACAAATGAAAATTGATGCAGTAAAACTTTGATAGAAAACCGCATAAACTCAACCCACCATATTTATAGCTAAATTTTTTTAATCAATCATAGAAATATAATTAAAACTTCTATTTCTTTATAGTTGAATATATCATATTAACCGTTTAATGATTAAAGTCGATAATAATATTTCAGTTGTTTCTATTATTTTTATTGTTGAATGCAAAAAATCAATTATACAGTTAAAGTTGAATCTCATATATGTATAGTTGAATGCACACAATCAATCAGATAACTTACTCTATATAAAGTTGAAATTTAAAGATTTGTAGTTTATCGAGAAGCATTCAGAAGTATGATTGACGATAAGTGGATTATTGTTGGAAGTACTATACTTTTTTCTCCGTTCACGCTCTATTCCTTGTTCCAGTATCTTTTGCAGTATTTACACACATGGTTGGCCTGGCCATAGTAATATCTGCAATGCAGTGTATAATGTAACAGAAATTATGATGAGAAGGAAAATGAAGGGCTCAAGCACTTTATTTTCCAGGATGCTTACATGTTTAGGCTATGTTGGTAAAAGAAGAAGAAGAAAAATAAGAGAGATTTGAGGATTTTTTTTATCTGACGGTTTTGCGCCAGGGGTCTTAAGATTTTCTCCAAAATTGAAAATTTGGTTCATTTTTACGATTTAAAAACATACGTGTATGTATTTTTTCAGATTTCTTACATTTTTAATTTTCAGAGTTAGCCTCGGTTAGATTTTTTTTGTAAATAAAAAATAATTATATTTATAGCTAAATTATTGTAATCAATCTTTTTTTTGTGTTTGTGTTTGTAAGTCGAAAAAATGAATCAAATTTTCAATTTTGGAGAAGACCTGAAGACCCCCGGCGCAAATTTTCAGATAAAAAAAAATCCCCATATGTGATCCCGGAGATGAACAAAAAGCATCATCGAAAAAAACTTGCTTTTAAAAGTTAAAGAAGATTGATTCAGTGAACTTTTAACTTTTCAAAAAACATTATTAGCATAGGAAAAAATTTAAATTTTTTAGACAAAAACAATCAATAAAGGGTTTTCCAGGCTTTTTTTGAATAAATATTTGTTTTTTGATAAATACAAGAGAAAACCTGTTAAGCAATGATCACTTTCAATTTTGAGCTAAAATATGTCTTTTAGAGCTATTCATAGGAAACATAATATAGAATGTTTAAAAATTACAAGTGAATTTAGGATAAAACATTCATATTCCCATTTTATTTTCCAAGGCGCGGTAGCTCAAAACCCTTCATTCAATTTCTCGGGTAAAAACATCCAAAAATCAAAACTTTCGAATCCGAACATCTTTTTTTTAATTTTTTGAAAAACGTAGGAAAATTGAGGAAAAAACAGCAATAGCTCCTTTTTGCGAAACGCGCCAGACTTTTGGGGTAAATGATCTCAATGGTCTTTTTTTGGTGTTGCGCGATATGGTAACCCTAATCTTTATGCATCTTCTAATATATAAAGATGAGTTGGACTATATATGTTTGTTTGTTTGTATGCACCTTATACAAATCCACACCGCTTAACCGATCAGCCTGAAATTTGGTACAGTAATGTGTTTGGACCATGGTAAGGTTTTAGTAATAGATTTGAGCCCCTCCCACCAAGGATAAGGGACCCTCCCATACAACTTTCGTTTTTATTCACACAAACCAAAAGTCATGGCACTCATTTTTCAAATCAGAATTTTCCTTTTGGCGGGGTTGTTTTCACCATCACCATGGGCTAGGCATTAGTAACGATCATCCAGAGTTCACGTGTACTGGGAAGCAATTCAAAGCCTGCTTTTCATTCAAAATTTGAAAACAGAAATTTTGGCGCGTTTTTTTTCTTCTTCTACTGTTTGTAGCATGGGGCATTAGCACGAGGTTCTCGCATGAAATAATGAACATTTCAAATGTAAAAAATCCTAATAGCCTGTAAAGAATACATTGATCAGAACAGTGGTTTTCAAAGTGGTCCCTACCGCCCCTGGGGGACGTTTAAAGTTTACAAGAATATGCAATGTGTAAAGTATGAAGCAATGATTCATCTTCATAATAAATGACTTCTTTACCTGAACTACTATCTGGACTAAGCGCTGAAAACTAATGTACGGATTTTCACAGATCCCAATTTTTAAGAATCAACCATTTTCGTATTTTTTTAATTCCTTATAGTCATAAGTTGAAGGCTGCTATTTCAACGCTTTGATAGACGTTGAGGAATTTAAACAGGAGATTGGAAAATTGAACGTGCATTATTGAAAAAAAAAACTTAAAACCAAATCCAGCGTTTGCAACTTTTAAGTAATTAAATCTGAGGTTTTTAGTTTTATAAAATTAAATTTTGAGAAAACTAAAACCGTTAAATTCAAACAAATGATTTTTAACTTTTTTACATTGATCACACTTCTCAATAATTAATTTGATAATTGTGTCCTAGAAAAATTTCAATAGAACTCCAATAACACATTTTTGATAACATTATAAAATGATGAAGTATTTTTGATAACTTCAAAAACTACTGGATTACTAAACTACTTTCAAAATCTGAGAAAAACTTATCATGTGAAACTAAACAGCAAACAATTGAAAACATGCTAAGTGAGACTTTAACAAGGTTTCAGCGGAAGTCTTTTTAGAAACTTATAAGTAATTAATACTTGAATAAAGGGTGTTCAGATCAAAAGTTTTTTTTTGGTTTTGTTTTTGGCACTTTCTAGGATCAAAAAGTGGTCAAGCGTTTATTAAAAAATCAGAGTATCTTTCTTTTGGAAGTTCAATATGTATGAATGAAATAAACCATCCTACGGGGAGATCATCAATCTTCAGAAGCGGTCCTTCGCATATGTTTACAAGCTTAAAATACTGGATTTTCATTAGATAATACCTGAGAAAGACAAAAAAAAAAACATTGTTTTCATTTGAAGATTAAAAATGAAGCCATCAGAGCCAAAGAGAAGTGCAAATATAATCGATTTTGAGTTAGTAATGCTAAATGAGTATTTATATTACAAACTTTTGATGGTTTTTCATGTTTTAAGAATTTCGAAAATAAAATGAAAATTTACGAAAAATGTATGATAAATTTTCAAATACAAAAACTTATACGCATGATTTCTCAAAACTAGCTAATATGCAATTATACCCCTTTGCTTTCAAGGGCCTCAAATATATGGCCAATTCAACTCAACCTAATAAATAGTTTTTTGCTATTATATGAATAAGCATTGACGGGAAATTAT
The DNA here is from genome assembly GCF_029784155.1 of Uranotaenia lowii. NCBI lineage: Eukaryota > Metazoa > Arthropoda > Insecta > Diptera > Culicidae > Uranotaenia > Uranotaenia lowii. Next base: position 340,445,013 of record NC_073693.1, read on the forward strand.
TTTAAAATTTCATATAATACAAATCTTCTAACTATTTTTAATACCAATAAAAACTTTAAAAAGACTAACAAAATTTACAAAGCTTACATGGTCAAATTTGGTAAAATCAATAAAAACAAAGCTTGGAAAATTTAGAAAAGTCAAACAACTAATTTTGATCTATAATTTATGTGAACCCGAGCAAGGCCGGGTAAAATAAGCTAGTGTAAAAAAAGTCGGTGGGTTCTGGTGCGTTCCTTGCCAAACAATTTAAGAAAGTTGGCTAACTTTCAATACAAATTCACACTTTTTGAGACCCTTTTCAAAATGAACATCCGCATTTTACATCATCATCATGTATCTATTTTTTTTGCTATAAATAGCTAAAAAGCAGGAGCGTGTTTACAAATAACACAAAACAAATGTTTGTGTGATAAACCAAGTGCTCGTTAATATGTACACATAAATAATTTTGATTGTGTAGGATTTATTCTTCAGTGTAGGTGCCCGTTAGTTTTACGAAAACACGTGGAGAACGCTGCGAAACGAGCGCCAAATTCAGCCTTCAGTGGCCAGTCTGGATATCAGGTATCTACGATTTAAGTTAGGTTTCAACCAAGTACTGTGGAACTTGGAGGAATTGTAGAGTTACAAACTAAATTAAGTGTTTTTTAAATTATTGTTTTTACAAGGTAAGCAAATAACATAGAGCTTAGCAATGTTCTTCAAAGTTGATGTGAAAGATATAATCAACAACCTTTTAGGAAAAATCATGCCTGTATCTTGCTTCTGTAAAAAGTCAGATTTTGACGCCATCTTCGGAGGAAAAGAGAACTAATTCAAATTCATCAACAGATAGCGTAAATATAGTCGAATAACTTTGTCGAAGACCCTGTTGGGCTATACAACCAACCCTCTGGCATGCAGAAAATTTTGATCACAAAAGTGTGGTTCCTTGCCCACTTTGCGGCATCACCTGATGAACAATATTCCTCCAATTTACTCGGTCCATGGCAATCGTTCTCCAATTTCTCGGACATCCTACAAACGCCAGATTACGCTCCACTTTGTCTGACCACCTCGCTCGTTGCGCTTCTGATTTTCTCTTTCCAAATTCCAAATTCGAAGAGAACACCTGTTTGGCAGGACAATCGTCCGACATTCTCGCATTCTGCTCACCGTATCTGGCCAGCTTTCACCACCTTCTGGATACTGGGTTCACCGTAGAGTCACGCGAGCTCGTGGTTCATCTTTTGTCTCCACACTCCGTTCTTCTGCATGCTGCCAAAGATGGTTCTTAACACTCGTTGCTTGAATACTTCGAGTGTACGCAGGTCTCCCTCGAGCAATATCCATGTCTCGTGCCCGTGCAATTTTTCTTATAATGTTCAGAATAAAACTAAAATTTTAGAGAAGATTTATTCATTCAAAAATCAAAAGAAGAGTTAATCGATGGAGCCTTGAGTGTAAGATTGAACGCATTTCTGTGTGATGCCCTCCAGCAAAGTATTTATACTGAAACCCGGTACCAGTTTCTCAGTTTTTTTCTTCATTTTCTTAACATCTCCTTCCCGTTTTTGACTGTCTTCTTGCTCTTCCGAGGATCCTGCTTCATTATTGCCCTGCACTGCTCCATGGGGCACAGCTCCGGGTAGTTTGTCGGGTTCATGTCCTTTGGAACAAAATATACAAAATTAGCCACTTTCCACTCCAGGACACTTTTAGAATAGTGGCATGATGTCTAATCTGGCCAAAATAGCGGAGCTTCGTCGTGCTACTGCAAGAACGGTAGAAGGTGCTTCTCAATGCACTCAGATTTGTAGATCTCGCCATTTACTGTGCCTTTTGTCACAAAATGCTCAGTACTCAGTCCGCAAGAGCAGATGGCCTAGCAAACGAGATATTTGGAGACGAACTTCAACATTTTCTTCTTCTTAAACTTGTCGTCCACATCAAACTTGCTCTTTCTCGGCTTTTATATACGTTTCGTCGTCCATCACACAGCAGCCATATGTAGTCCAGTATGTAGTCCAGCTTTCTACTTTGCATTCTGGACGTAGCTCTGCGACATGTCGATCTTTTTAGCCAAATCACGGCTTGAGACGTTGGGATTTGCTTTAATCATCCGCTTCACCCTTCCCTCCGTCTTTTTGTTCTCCGGTCCTGGTTTTCTTCCAGCTCCTTTGCCGTGTTTCAACGTCAGCTGCTCCCGGAACCGCTTCAACACTCTGTAGACGGTTGAATTGTGAATGTTCAATATTTTTCCCAACTGCCGGTGCGACAGGTCAGAAAATTCAAGGTGTTTGGAAAGAATTTGTTTTCTCGACTTGCGTTGGTTCACCTCCATTTTCGTTGAATCGAAAAACACGACTTCGAGTTTGACAGCATGTAAACAATACACATCAATGAGAAAGTGTGCAAAATTTGGTTGATTTTGATCCAATGGTAAAAAAGTTATGCCCTGTTGAATGTGTCGCAATAATTTCGTGTTCGCCCTTCTAACCCTGCTGTTGCCAGGACCCGGCAACTTTACACGATTTGTCTATGTATCGTGTGACCAACATCTTTGAAATGAGTGGTTGTGAATCTCGTTTTTAAGCTTCTTTTTCCTCAGATTTAAGCTTTTTTTGCCTTGAGAGCATAGGAGATGAAAGCTCAAATCTGAAGAAAAAAGCTTAAATCAGTCAAAAAAGGGGAAATCTGAGAGATGTGCTCCATACGGTTTGAATAGCGTTGCCGCCGCCTGGCTGTTGCATGATGTCCCGTTTGACGGTACGCCTTTTTGAAAGACAATAAGGTTTATAAATTCACTGACAAAAGTTGTTGTGTGTATATAATGAAAAAAAAAAAAAAAATAAACGTCCTCATATTTGATTTAAAATCGTTTTTCTTGAAAACACAATTTGACTATTTTTTCTATTATGTATATTCGTGATTAACTTTGCCACGATAAAGCACCTTTCTGGACCACCACATATACAATTTCTAAGCTTATATTGTTCTTGAGGACAGCCGGACACTTATTAGCATATCCAGTGGCCTCTTATCATAAACGCGTCAATGAAAAGTTTGGTGGCGCTAATCTAAAAATCTTGTAGACATTTATAAAAAATCAGATATTTTTACGTTTTAACCGGACGACCCCCATTTGGGAAGGATGAAGTCACCGATTGGACAATTGGACAATATGGATCTTCACGGTTTTTTAGCAACAACAAAGTGTATGTCGATTCATACTACACCTAGTACTCCAGGAGCCTACCCGAGCCGAAACCGATCCGATCAATCGACCACCGAGCACTCGGCCAAATCCCTCGAGGGTGTCGAAGCATAATTTATGATCCTCTATGTAGCGAAACAATCATCTTGCTGCTCTAGCTGTGTTGCTAGTCGGCCACCGCGTCGCGTCTTCTTTGCCCTCTATCTGGGTGTCTGTCTCTAGACCTTAGGACCCGATGCCGTACCATGGACCTACTATGACGGGTTGCGGTGATCCTCAGTCCGTTTGCCCATCGGTTGATCTCTCTGTCTCAGTCTCTCCCTCCCAGGCGGGCGCGAGGAAATATCATTCAAATCTGCTGGTCTATTATGGGTTCAACTGTTGGCACATGGCCGCCCTCCAAAGCGTCTATGAGTTGTTGTGATCGCCAGGGTTCGATAGTCGCCTTCAATAAGCGGACTCCAATTCTTTCCGGGCAATCAATGGCTGCTTCCCTCCTGCCACGTCGTCGCGAGATATCTCCCTCGATGTGTTTTTTTTCTTTGCGCATTTGGGGTGGACGCGTGCGCAATCTTTCAGCAATGTGATGTAGGTACCCTGTCTCCTTCCTTACTTCTCCTAAGAGATACCAGTTGCTGCACTCGTTCGTTCGATCGTTGCAGCAGTCACAGATGTTTGGTGGATCGGTTCGGCAGATCTCGCCCTCCTCGTGGTCTCGGCTCCTCGATCGCGATGATGCCATACCTACCTTCTCTGCAGTGAAAGAGCGCAGCAGAAGTTAGGGCTGGGCCAGAGATATGGATCGGGTGCGGCGATTATGCGAACACAATGATGTCCTGTGGCAATTATGCGCGGCCTTTTGTGGAATGTTTCGGATTGTTACAGTTTTTCGCTGGGAGGTTAATTTATGCGGTCAATCAGCGTTTTGTCGCAATGAGTGCCGATCGATCGATCGCGAATGTATGCAATAGATTGCAAAATAAGACCCATGCACTGCATTTGAACATCTAAAAAATATTTTCCATACGAAATCAAGGGTCAACATAAAAAAACAGTATAACTTCACATATAAATTCTAAATGACAATTTTGTTTAGAAAACTTAGTATCCAAGAATCATTGCAACCAAGGAATATTTAAAGGAGGTAGTGCCGAGGCAGCCTTGCTTTAGTATTAGTACCGCCTGTGACGTCACTGTTGCCAATAATCCTTAAATTTATCTGAAAATTTTTCCTTTTTTGTTAGCAATTAAAAAAATTTGAAGATTTTTTCAACTTTGAAGGCACACATTTCTAGAAATATTACTGTTCTTCAAGACAGGTACTAAAAAAGTTGAATGTAGTAGTTGTTTTGCTTTAATTCAGACGATTGAAGTTGCTGAGGCATCCTAACTCAAATTGACAAAACTTGATAATTTGTTCAAAATTTTGCTTATAAATGTTGAAATCAGTTAGGTTTGAATCGTTGATAAAATAAAATAACCAAAAATAGTATTTTTCGAATCCAACCACAATCTTGTATGGAATTTAGTAAACCAAAGTTGCAATGGTTTTATTGGTGTTAATTTTTCTAAATTAGAAATTCATATGGTACACCATGTTAGATTCAAATCATGACAATGAGGTGCACTGCCATAAACTACCAATCAGACCTTTTGAAAGGGGAAAATTATTATTTTTGCTCGTTTCACATAGAGCATGACTGGGCATTCAATAACAAATTCAAGAATAATACACGGAAAAAAATTGAGTAGTCCTCCCAAAGACGCTGTCATGATAATTTTACCATTTCAGCGCTATAGTATTTTCAACCACGAAAAGTTTAACATCGATTTTGTGAAAGTGCGCATGAAACAATATTAAAATTACTATGTACCTGGTAATTTTCGATGACTCTCAATGTTTGTTGTCGAAAATACTATGGTCATGATAATTTCATCATAATTTCTATCACAACTACCGTCCGCATAGTAATTTTAACATTGTGGCACCAATTCATATCAACAAAATACTACGCACATCGTACTTTTGAGAACAAAACATATTTGACTCAAAAACATAAGTGCGTATGATAATTTTACTATGGTAAACATTCTTGTTGTTTACACTAATTCAGGATCATTAATCATCAAACCCGTTTGTAAAAAAACTAATTTTGAGCTGCTTTATAGTTACATAACTTTGAAAATCATTCCAGAGCATCGGGAGAACACACTAACATTGACCGACGGTTGTCGGAAGTGTGAATTTTCATGTTTCAAATAATGTCATAATGCATGCATGCAAATAAACAAACAAACATACATAGTAATTTTACTATTTAAATCAAGCTCCTCGCTCCTCCTAATCTTTATCATAACACATACTAGTTTCATCATGAAACATATTAATTTTACTAGGGACGAAGTAAAACAATGCTTCATTTCATTGACAATTTTACTAAAACGCAGTCGAATTTACTATGCGAAGCCAAATTGAGCACATAGTAAAATAGCTATGCGTAAGGTATTATAAACAACAAAACATATTTGACTCAAAAATATGGTCGCCTGTTGTTCGTTTAAACCACGGATTTAGTAATTTTACTATGCTTTTTTTTTGTGTGTACTCACTGCAGTCTATTAAACACAAAGAAACCTCATAGCACAATCAACTAGTGGCCTTACAACATAATCCGAATCAAATTGGATTCTAATTTAGTTCTTTAATGTGTTTAACTTTGAAATTTGAGTTCTACCAGTATAAACCTTCGAAAGCTTGGCAACAGTGACGTCACGAAAAAAATCCAATATGGCTCTCGGCACTACCTTCTTTCAATATTCCTTGCATTGCAACCATCTATTTGGAGTATATATTTGGGCCGAGTAACCATGACATTGTTTACTCTGAAGAAGGTCCATCCTAGAGGCATTCACCCATAAGAAAACCAACAATAAGCTATCACACAGCAGGCGTTGAAGCCTGCCAGCCTGAACTTGAAACCGCACAAAGACAGTTTTTATTGCCTCACTGATCTATCATCGTTTTATGAGCTGCTAGGGAAAAAAATTACATTTTTTTTTCCTCGCACACTGTTGTGAAAATAAACCCACAAAATAGCTCCCCGCACTGATAATTATTCAATCTTTCATTTTTACTGCCCTGCCATCAGCCATGCCATCATAATCAGTCAGCGTGCAAATGAAAAGCGGCTGCTTCGCACTTGCATTAGGAAGATACCAGTTGGGTTCTTCAAACGATCTCGACGACGTCACCGTGCCGTCGCTCAAGTTTCCCCGGAAAGAGGGCGTTACATATGGTGTGTCTTACTCCGCTTGAAAGTGAACAAAATAAAACAGAAAGATAAACTATGTATCATTTGTGCCATTGTTGAAGATACCAAAAGATGTGACTGTACTTTAAGGAACGACGAATAATTCTTATTTACCAAATTGAGTGCTAAGTATCTTTCAGTTCTGCAAAATCATACTTTCAATTGATCATAAGTAAAATCTTTCATGACTATAAAATTTAAATTACCAAATAACGAATAAGAAAACATAAAAGGTAGAAAAGGGGCATGTAACACTCATGAGCTGCCCAATGCCCAAAACTGATGCTCTTTCTTTGATGATCAATAACGGCGCCAGCCAAGTCCTAGTAGTCAAAAGATAGTTTGGAAAAGAAGAAAGGGATAAAAGATCAATGTTGTGCATCAGGTCACCACTGAATCCTTGCAAAAAGTTTGTTGTTCGAAGATTGGGTGGAAGAATATGATCAAGAGGCACTTTTGACTAGTGCGATCATCTAAGATTAATAACTTTTTCCACAACTTCATGTGAATTTTTGATGAAACTCTAATAATAATATTTACAGTTGAATCTAGGTTTCCTGCTTTTAATCTTATATCCTTTTATCTAACCCTAATGAAATAAAAAATACTGTTAGAAACTTACTTGTTACTTGACGAAACGAAGGGTGGAAATTTAAATAAAAATAAATAACAGAAAGAACCTGGTGCTGTAAAATATTTAAATCAAATCCAGCTATTGTTTTTAACCAAAAAGTGACGTTTTAAACCTGGTTAAAATGTTTTAAAAAAACTGAAAAAACAGTAGATACAACTTGCAAAAAGCACCCGCGATAAAATAAAATGGTACGGACACACCAATTTCTCAAATAAGATTGTGCATTTTTTTCATTTAGAATGATTCATCCCTCAAAGGATTCCTAAGTAAAAATTGCTTTGAAATCCTCGGATAGTGCAACGAGCTGCATTCTGGAGCAGTCTCGATGTAATCAAAAACACGTTCGCTCAATTTTTTTCACTCGTTCTTAAATAATACGACTATGTATTTTGCTTGTTAAAATAAGAATGATTGAATATCGTCAGATTTTCTTTCAACAAACCAATACGTTCTACGGATAAATCTAGCAAAAGTTTACTTTTTTTTTTTTGGTGCAGTAATTGACGCTGAGGATCAAAAATATGAAAAAGGATGCGAAATATTATTAAGATTATTGATTAAAATGAAATGTGATAAAGTAAAAAAATATTCTTCTTCGACAAATTTGAATAAATAACTGCATTTTCAGGAGGTTTCTAGTATTCCGATTGTTTAAAAGTGATTTTTAAAAGATTTTCCTCTAAGTAGCACGAAGGATTTTTGTGTTATAAAACTTTTTCAAACTACTTAGTTTCTTCATGAACATTTGTTCATTTATTTGTTTATTTGTTTATTTGGTAACAGACCAACGGACCACATGTTGATCCTAATGATTAAATGGATGCAACATGACGAGAAATGATAAAAAAACGTTCTGAACTAATAAAGAATCAGAAAAAAAACCGGTTGGAATTCAAAAACATCGATTTTTTTCAGGTTACCACTATTTTGAGTTTGATTGGTAAAACAATTTATATTGTTGAATGAGAAGTTTGTTTGTTTAATTCAAATTCAGCATAAAATCTATCTTTCACCATGAAGAAATTTATCAGTTTGATTAAGTATTTTAGCTCAAGTGTCAAATTCCTTAGTGCTAAAGGAAAATCTTTTAAAAATCCCTTCAGGACCTTTGGAATACTGGAAAGTGCATAAAAAGCAGTTATGTATTCAAATAGGTCGTAGAAATATGATTATTAACTTAAACATAGAATTTTTTTAAATAATAATCTTCATTATTTAGCACCTTTTCACATTTTTGGTCCCAATCGCTTCATCCAAAATAAGTAAACTTATGCTTGATTCATCATTCGAACGATTTAAAACTAATTGTAGAAGAAAATTCTGACGATTTTCAATCATCTTCTATATCTATATATATACAAAGCAATTTGTGTATGTTTGTTTGTTTGTTTGGCTGGTAAACGGTGGATAATGTGCAACACGAGACCCCATAGTGGTCATATCACCTCTTATTCACAACTCCTATCTCTACCTCCCCGTGGTACCGGCTGGGATGCGAGTAATCTAAGCGGAGATCGGGTACCCAACCCCGGTGGATGCTTTGGTCGCATGCAGACTGAGAAGGTGGCCGCACGCGTCTGTTCCCCAGGTCAGGGGCGGCGTGCAACAACAACCGAGCGTCTGTTCTCCAGGTCAGGGGCGGCTCAAACAGCGTCTGTCTTGCAGCAAGCGGCTGAATTTATGAAATGCGGCTCCCGCCAGCTAAGTCCAAGATGGCAGCCCCATCGCGGTATAGGGACTTTAGGCTAACAACCTACTGCTCCTGATATCTTGTATTGTTACAGAAACTGAGAGAAGAAATAAGCGAATTGGAACTTTGACAACGACTTTTAGCATGAAAACACGGATTAGAATTGGAACTTGGAATGTTTTGACCCTTGCCCAGCCAGGAAAGCTTGCTCAACTTGCTAGAGAAGCTAGCCGCCTCAAGCTAGAGATATTGGGACTGAGCGAAGTCCGTTGGCCCAACACTGGAGAACACAAGACACAGTCCGGGCAAGTACTGCTTTACTCTGGCATACGAGGAGAACGTGCTACTCGGGAACGAGGAGTTGGTTTCCTGTTAAGCCCGCAGGCCCATGCGGCCCTCATAAGATGGGAACCGATAAACGAAAGAATAATCGTAGCCAGATTCAGAACACGGGTTAGAAACCTTACAATGGTCCAGTGTAATGCGCCAACTGACGTTGCCGATTTGCAGGAGAAAGAGCAGTTTTACAGTCAATTGAACAGCGTGGTTGAGAGAATTCCGAAGGGTGACATTCAAATCCACTTAGGCGACTTCAACGCAAAGATTGGCTCCGATAATCAGGACTTTTAGCGCATCATGGGGCGCCATGGCCCAGGACAAATGAGCGAAAACGGAGAGCTGTTTGTAGAATTTTGTGGCAACAACAACATGGTGATCGGTGGATCGCTCTTCCCCCATCGACCAGCACATAAGGTCACTTGGGTATCCCGAGATGGCCGAACAGAAAATCAAATTGACCACATCTGCATCAGCCGAAAATGGAGAGGGAGCCTTCTTGATGTTCGCAACAAACGAAGCGCAGACATTGCATCTGACCATCACCTCGTCCTTGGCGAGATACGACTGAGGGTTGCGCGTGTCCAACGGCGCGAGGAGAAAGTCGGGTGTCGATACGACGTCCGCCGGTTGGAGAATCCAGAGGTGAAAAGGGCATACGTTGAACAGCTAGAATCCCGAGCCTCGGAACTGCCGACAGACGGAACAGTCGAAGAACAGTGGTGTGGAATCAAGAATGCCTTTATCACGACGAGCCATGGTACTCTCGGTAAAGTTTGTGGAAGACGAAGTGAATGGATGTCGGATGAAACCTGGAGGATGATCGATGATCGGAGAAAGGCGAAAGTCGGAATTGAGCAGGCATGTACCGGGTCAGCCAAAGCAGCCGCCCGCTTACGATATGCGGAGCTGGAAAAGGCAGTTAAACGAGCTTGTAGACGAGACAAGAGAGCCTGGACAAACTCCCTAGCCGAAGAGGGAGAAAGAGCCGCCGCCATTGGAGATATCCGATTATTATATGATATTTCTCGCCGCCTTAGTGGTGCAAGGACTAATGCAAGAATGCCGCTGAAAAACCGAGCAGGTCAGCTGCTGACAGATCGAACAGATCAGCTCAAGCGTTGGACTGAGCATTTTGATCAACTTTTCCGAGTTACAAATAGCAATGGCCAACAGAACCCGCAGCTCGAGGCGCCCACAGTAAGTCGCATTAATGGCGTCAACTCGGAAGCGCCCACGCTGGCTGAAATAGAAGCGGCAATCAAGGACATGAAATCCAACAAAGCGCCTGGAATCGATTGCATTCCTGCTGAAATGCTCAAAACCGACCCTGCCTTGTCAGCACAAATGTTGCACCGTCTTTTCGCTGACATTTGGGATACTGCAACATTCCCGGCCGACTGGATGCAGGGTATCCTCGTAAAGGTCCCAAAGAAAGGAGACCTAACAGAGTGCGGTAACTGGCGTGGCATAACTTTGATCTGTACAACCCTTAAAGTACTCTGCAAAGTGATCCTGAACAGGATCCAGGAGAAAATCGACGCTACACTCCGACGGCAACAAGCTGGATTCCGATCCGGACGATCATGTGTGGACCACATCACAACGCTACGAATAATACTGGAACAAATCAACGAATTCCAGGACTCTCTTCTGCTGGTGTTCGTTGATTTCGAAAAAGCATTTGACCGACTGAACCACGAAAACATCTGGGCTGCTCTTAGACGACGAGGGGTCCCAGAGAAACTAGTCCATCTCATCGAAGCACAGTACGAGGCATTTTCGTGCAAGGTCTTACACGACGGTGTCTTGTCCGAACCAATCCCGGTAACTGCTGGAGTGAGACAAGGATGTATTTTGTCACCGCTGCTTTTTCTCCGAGGATTGCCGTGGAATCCTTCAACCATGGAGCAACTGAACGACCTTGACCTGGCAGACGATATTGTTTTGCTCGCCCAAACACAACAAGACATGCAGAGCAAACTCGACGACCTCACCGAAAGCTCCAAGGCAGCAGGTCTCAAAATCAATGTCGGAAAGACCAAGTCGATGGAAATCAATACAGAAAATCGTTCCAATTTCGTGGTAGCTGGACAACAGGTTGAGACAGTGGAGTGCTTCCAGTATCTTGGTAGCCAGATTACGCCTGATGGTGGTACCAAGAAGGACATCGAAACCCGGATCAGAAAAGCCCGATTTGCGTTTGCGAGTCTCCGAAACATCTGGCGGTCACGCCAGATCTCTCTACGAACTAAGATCCGAATCTTCAACTCAAACGTCAAATCCGTATTGCTGTACGGGTGTGAGACTTGGTGCACATATGCGGTGACGACGCGAAAACTGCAAGTTTTTGTGAATCGGTGCCTGCGGAACATCATCCGCGCTTGGTGGCCTGGCAACTGGATCTCAAACGTTGAACTTCATCGCCGGTGTCATCAAAAGGCGCTAGAAATCGAGATTCGGGAACGTAAGTGGAGATGGATTGGGCACACGCTGCGAAGAGATGAAAACGAGATTTGCAGAGAGGCGCTTGACTGGAATCCAGATGGGCATCGAAGAAGAGGCAGGCCCAAAAGCTCGTGGCGGCGAAGTCTAGCCGCTGAAATCCGCACAGTTGACGAGAACCTTGGCTGGCAGCAAGTGAAGACGCTGGCTCCGGATCGCCAGCAGTGGAGATCTTTTATCTCAGCCCTATGCGCCGGTCAATCGGCGCTGGACCCTTAGGTAGGTGTAGGTAGGTTTGTTTGTTTGTTTGTTTGTCCTCTATAGACTCAGCCGTCTTAAGAGCTAGAGAGCTGAAATTAAGCACGGATGCTCATTAGGACCAGGAATGAAGAAACATTTTTTTAGATTATCGGATGATCCCTTCTGAAAGGGGTCGTCCATACAAGACAAATATTGTTTTCGCGATATTGACGTTACTTTTTGTCGGATCGTGTTGAAAATTTGATTTGATTTGAAAGACGTAATCGATTTCAGGTGTCAAATTTTGTGTAAGGGGTCAGCCAAAGGGATCGTCCATATTAACTGTTCGCTGTTTTTGCCATATTGACGTTATTATACACGAATTTATATGAAAATTGGTACATGATAGTTTTGAGTGACGTGCAATCGATTAGCGGTATCAAATTCAGTGTAAGGGGCCGGCAAAAGGGGTCGTCCATATTAAATTTTCAGTATCTTGGTGATATTGACGTTTTTATACATCAGATTGAGATGAAAATTTGCACATAAGAGTTATTAGGGACAAACAACTGATTTCACTTATCCAAACTAAAATCAAGGGTCGGCCAAAGGGGTCGTCCATATTAACTATTTACTGTTAATGCGATATTGTCGTTATTATACATCTGATTCAAATGAAAATTGATACTCGAGAGTTTTGAGGGACGAGCAATGGATTTCAGGTATTAAATTCAGTGTAAGGAGTCGGCAAAGGGGGTCGTTCATATTAACCTTTCAATATTTTTGCAATATCGTGGTTATTTTCATCGTATTGGCATGAAAATTTGCACGCGGAAGTTTTTGTGGACGGGCAATCGATTTCAGATGTCAAATATTTTGCCAGGGGTCGACGAAAGTGGTCGTCCAAATTAATTAATTTTTCACTTTTTTTAGCAATGTTAAAGTTATTATGCAATGGATTGCTTTGAAAATTTACACACGGGAGTTTTGAAGGAAGGGCAATTGATTTCAGATATCAAAGATTGTATAAGAGACCACCGAAAGGGGTTTAACTTTTTAGCAATATTTTCGTGCAGCGATCGAGTCGAAATTTATACTCGGGGTTTTTTTTGGCACGGTCAATTGATTTCTGATTTCAAATTTAGTAGCAGACGACCGACCGATCTCTAAATTTTGTGGGCAGTACCCACGTGCTCTCCAACGAATTGAAGAGCCGCAAATTCGACATCGTAGCGCTGCAGGAGGTATGCTGGAAGGGCTCCACGGTACGAACGTATCCAGATGGTCGAGCCATCTACCAGAGCTGCGGCAACACACACGAGCTTGGGACAGCTTTTATAGTGATGGGAAAGATGCAAAAGCGCGTGATCGGGTGGTGGCCGATCAACTCACGAATGTGCCGGTTGAGAATCAAGGGCCGGTTCTTCAACATCAGCATCATCAACGTGCACAGCCCTCACCTCGGAAGTACCGGTGACGACAAAGACGAATTTTACGCGCAGCTGGAGCGTGAATACGACCGTTGCCCAAAACATGATATCAAGATCGTCATCGGGGATTTCAATGCTCAGGTCGGCCAGGAGGAGGAATTCAAACCGACAATTGGAAGGTTCAGTGCTCACCAGCTGACCAACGAAAACGGCCTCAGACTTATCGATTTCGCCGCCTCCAAACGAATGGCCGTACGTAGTACCTTTTTTCAGCACCGCCTCCCACACAAGTACACCTGGAGATCACCGTATCAAACGCAATCACAGATCGACCACGTTTTGATCGACAGCCGGCACTTTTCGGACATCATCGACGTCAGATCCTGTCGGGGCGCCAACATCGAGTCGGACCATTATCTGGTGATGGTGAAGATGCGCCCAAAACTCTCCGTAGTGAACAACACGCGAAACCGGCGCCCGCCTCGGTTAAATATCGCGCGACTGAAGCAACCTGAGGTCGCGGCAGACTACGCGCAATCGGTCGAGGCAGCGCTGCCGGCAGAGGGCGAGCTTGACGAAGCCCCTCTCGAGGACTGTTGGGATACCATCAAGACAGCCATCAACAGTGCTGCGGAGAACGTCATCGGTTATGTGGAGCGATCTCGACGGAACGACTGGTTCGACGAGGAGTGTAGGAGGGTAATGGACGAAGAGAATGCCGCGCGGGCGGCAGTAGTGCAGAGAGGCACCCGTCGAAATGTGGAAAATCACCGACAGCGGAAGAGGCAGCGAGTCCGACTTTTCCAGGAGAAAAAGTGCCGCCTGGAGGAGGAGGAGCTCCAGGAGCTGGAGCAGCTGCATCGTTCCCAAGAAACACGAAAGTTCTATCAGAAACTCAACGCATCCCGCAAAGGCTTCGTGCCGCAAGCCGAAATGTGCCGGGATAAGGACGGGGGTATCCTGACGGACAATCGTGAGGTGATCAAAAGGTGGAAGCAGCACTTCGATGAACAGCTGAACGGCGCACATGCAGGAGATCAAGACGGTGGGGGAAGGTACATCGCCGGCGTAGCCAACTACGAAGAGGAGCCACTCCCAACGATGAGTGAAGTTGAGGAAGCCATTCGCCAGCTGAAGAGAAACAAGTCGGCTGGGAAGGATGGCATCGCAGCTGAACTCATCAAAATGGGCCCGGACAGGTTGGCCGATTGCCTACACCGGTTGATAGTCCGGATCTGGGACATAGAACAGCTACCGGAGGAGTGGAAAAAGGGGGCCATCTACAAGAAGGGCGACAAATTGGACTGTGAGAACTACCGAGCGATCACTGTCCTCAATGCCGCCTACAAAGTGTTGTCCCGAATCCTACTCCACCACCTAACGCCACAAGCAAACAGATTCTTGGGAAGTCATCAGGCCGGCTTCATGGAGGGACGGTCTACGACGGACCAGATATTCACATTACGGCAAATCCTCCAAAAATGCCGTGAACACCAAGTCCCTACGCACCATCTATTCATCGACTTCAAAGCCGCATACGACACGATCGACCGTATCGAGCTATGGAAAATCATGGACGCGAACGGCTTTTCCGGGAATCTGATTAGACTGATCAAGGCGACGATGGATGGAACGCAGTGCTGTGTGCGGATTTCGGGTGAATTGTCGAGTTCATTCGAATCGCGCAGAGGGCTTCGACAAGGTGATGGTCTATCCTGCATGATGTTCAACGTGGCGCTAGAAGGTGTTATTCGACGAGCGGTGGGCGAAATGCGGGGCACGATTTTCAACAGATCCAGTCAACTTATCTGCTTTGCCGATGACATTGATATAGTCGGCCGATCATCTGCGGCGGTGGAGGAGATCTACCGCAAACTGAAACGCGAAGCAGGAAGGATTGGGTTAATGATTAATACGTCCAAGACGAAGTACATGCTGACCTGCGGATCCGAGACCGACCGTACCCGCTTGTCCAGTAATAACAAGGTCACGATCGACGGCGACGAGCTGGAGATAGTCGAAGACTTTGTCTATCTCGGCTCACTGGTGACCGCAGACAATGACACCAGCCGTGAGATCCGGAGGCGAATAATCAGCGGAAGTCGTGCCTACTATGGACTCCACAAGCAACTGCGGTCGAGAAGACTTAGCCCTCGCACGAAGTGTAACCTGTATATGACGCTCATTAGACCGGTTGTTCTCTACGGGCACGAGACATGGATATTGCTCGAGGAGGACCTGCGTACACTCGGAGTATTCGAGCGACGAGTGTTAAGAACCATCTTTGGTGGCGTACAGGAGAACGGAATGTGGAGGCGAAGGATGAACCACGAGCTCGCGCGACTCTACGGCGAACACAGAATGTGGTGAAGGCAGGACGGAAACGCTGGGCGAGACATGTTGCGAGAATGCCGGACGACTGTCCTGCAAAACAGGTGTTCGCTACGAATACGGTAGGAACAAGACGAGCGGGCGCAACGAGCGAGGTGGTTAGACCAAGTGGAGCGTGATCTGGCGAACGTGGGGTGCCCGAGAAATTGGAGAACGGTTGCCATGGACCGAGTGAATTTTAGGAATTATGTTCGTCAAGTTATGTCGTAAGACGGAATACTATGTAAATAAATAAAAATAAGCAGACGACCGTCACTTCCATCTGTACCGTTGAGCCGTCAACACGTACGCCGGAGCATCGTATCGTTGCTGTGTACCTGCAGGAACATTTTACATTATTTATTTTTTCCTTACCTGTATTTCAATCAGCACTTTTCAGTGCTAAAATTATTTTCATTTTCTTTTATTCATATTTTCTCTTTTCTTTCCAGCATGGGGAAGTCTTCGGCCGGCTCAAGGGCCGGAAGAAAACGGATTGCTGAACCTAATCCAGGGCCATCTGCCAAAAAAGTTGAAATTTCCAATTCATTCGATGTCCTTCATAACATCGGTGATGAGGAAATATTCATATTTAATTCTGATAAGAGTACTAAGAAACCTTCTTCTTCTTATACTCTTAAAAACGAAAAGATTCCACCAATAACGGTCACGATTCCTGACTTCAATGCCTTTCGAAAAGAAATCGTCACTTCCGTCAAGGATGTGAAGATTTCTTTTCAGATCGGTCGAAGGGGAACTGCTCGTATATTGGCGGAATCTTTTAATGATTTTCAAAAAATTTTAACTTATTTGAATAATAAAAAACACCAATTTTTTACGTACGACACTAGAAGTGATCGACCTTTTAAAGTTGTACTTCGGGGTCTCACCGGCGATCAGACACCGGATGAGATCACAACTGAATTAAATTCTTTGTTAGGTTTTTCTCCAATTCAAGTAATTCAAATGAGGAAAAGAACCAACACGAATAATACCAGTAGTGTTGGTTTTGCTCCTGAACTTTATTTGATCCATTTTAAAAAGGATCAGGTTAATAATTTGCAAATTCTGGAAAAGGCTCGTCTTATGTTTCATTGTCGAGTAAAATTTGAACCTTTTCGTAAATCTTCTACCATTTTTTTACAAAACATTACGCAATGTCGTCGTTGTTAAGCTTTTTGTCATGGCACTAAAAATTGTAGAATGAATGCCAGATGCATGTTTTGCGGCTCATTCGATCATGAAAAATCTAAATGCCTTTTTGGTGGTGATAAGCCAAAAACTGAATTTTTTAAGTGTGCGAATTGCGCAGGTAATCATTCCTCGAATTCTCTAGATTGTCCCGTTAGGGCAAAAATTGTTGCTTCTAGGAAAAACCCCAAAGTTTCCAGAAAAATTTCTTCTCCTCCTTCCTCTTTTTCGTCTACACACGTCAGACCGGCAAACAACCTGCCTGTTCGCAGTCAGCCTCGGCCTACATTGGAATCACGGCTGGGTAATACCCGAAGTGATTTTAATGTTACCTGGGCTGATTCTGCGCCACAGACTCGTTGTTTATCGTTCTCAGAGGTGGTTGAAAATGGGTTGCCCTCTTAAGGTTTAACTAATAAAAATGGGAAAAAACCAAGTCTCAACGTTCATGCGAAGGCTTGGGAAAATCCCCGAAATTCAAATACTTTTTCTTCTCCTTCCTCTTCTGATTCTAACAATTTTGTTGATTTGGGTGAGATTACTGAGGAAAAATTAAAATTTTTGCATCAAACTTTAATGGAAATGATGCAACTTATGTTGAAAGCAAATTCAATGTTTGAAGCTTTCCAAACTTCTTTTAATTATGCTAACAAAATTATTATGACTTTACGATTCCCTCATGGATCCAAATAGATGTTTAAATATTATGAATTGGAACGCTAGATCTTTGCTGGCTAACCAAGATGAATTCTTTTTATTTTTGAAAACTCAAAACATACATATTGCTGCCATCACTGAAACTTTTTTAAAGCCAGACAATAACTTGAAAAGCAATGCTTTCTTTAAAATTTTACGAAATGATCGACTTGATCGACAAGGTGGGGGTGTAGCTATTGTCATCAATAGTCGTCTCAAATTTAGACTTCTTCCTTCTTTCAATACAAAAGTCTTAGAAACAATTAGAATTGAATTAGAAACTTCTATGGGGAAAATTATAATTGTTGCCGCATATTTGCCTTTCCAATGCAGCGGTGAACAGAAAAATTTTTTGAAGGGAGATTTACAAAAACTCACCAGAAATAAATCTAAATTTTTTATTATTGGTGACTTTAATGCAAAACACCGATCTTGGAATAATATTTCATCAAATTCTAATGGGAATATTTTGTTTAATGACTGCTCTGCAGGTTATTATACTGTTGAATATCCTAATGGGCATACTTGTTTTTCTTCAATTAGAAATCCCTCCACAATTGATTTGGAAAAAAATTTCAAGATATTTCATTTCGTGATACCAGGAATGACTCTTGCATCAACAAGGAACTTTACGGAACTGGACGGTATTTCCAGCATGGAAATGATGGAGGAATTTGGAGCTATCGAACCTGGATTAATCCTGCCTTTTAGGTTCCCGATCCCTGAATTGGACGATTTACCTCCCGGAATGCTGATAGCACAAAGCTAAGTACTTTTTTTTATGTTTAGTCTTTTAAAGCGTTTTCGTATATTTTCCACTGGCACGGAAGCACTAACAAACTTCATAAACAAACAAAATTGCCGCCCGAGACGATTATATGCGCCGTTCAGGGTGAAGATTTTGTTGTTTATGAGGAAAAAGTGTGCTCCCGTGCCAGTGGAAAGTAAACGAAAACGTTATACGGTCAGAATTTGAAAAGTCACAGTTCACAGTATAACAATTTTAGCGTTTTAGTGGAAATGGAAAATTTTGACTTTCATTTTCATCAAGTTAATCGATTTGAGTTAATTGTATAGTGTAGTTTCTGATTTACGGCTTTAGGTATCGTTATCATAGTAGGTCAGTTACATACATCATTGTAAAACTAGAGAACCTTTTTTTTTATCTTTCACAAAATTGGCTTTAAATAAACTACACAATTAATCGAAGTTGATGTGCATTTCAGAAAGTTATATGTCTGCAGTTGTAGTTTTCATTGGAATTCCAATTTTGGTGGGATCATTTATCCTGGATTCCATAACTTTGAAATTTTTCGAAACCCTGAACTGATAATAAACTATTTTAGAAACATAATACTAATTTTATTATAATTTTTTTTTTATTAGAGACATTTACCATTTTTATGGTATTCGTGTTTGTATTAAAATCAGTTTTGACAAAATTTTGAATTAATTATCTTAAACATATTTTTTTATTTGAATTTATTTTAAACGGAGAAACATAGTTTATACATGATGTTAAAATTTAATATGGTCATGGGTAAAGAAAATAAATACAACATTGTTTAACTCACAGATTTTTTTACACATATATGATTTTTATCAATTTGATGCTTCAATATTGTAAGTTCATGGTTTTAGAACATGATGCATTTTCAAACTTTCGAGTGTCGTTAAGAAAGAACAGGAGCGTAGTTGTTTTTCACATCATTACACTAGTCAAAAGTGTATCCTGCTAATATCCTTTTCTCCCAAACCTCCCACCTAAAATTGTTTTGCTAGGATGCAGAGGTAACCTCGGTCCTAAAGCACAAAATTTATCTTTCATCCCTTTCTACCTTTTCCAATCTATCCATTGACTACTAGGACGTGGCCGGCGCCGTTATTGATGTTCAAAGAGAGAGCATCTGTTTTGTGCATTGAGGATGAGCTGCTAATCCCAAGCACCATTCTTTTGACCTTTGAACAAAACTGATGGCCTCGGTCAATCACGGAGTAGCAACCATTGGCGATGTGGAATTCGTACTACTGAGCCACGCCTGCGACAATGGAGTTCGAAATGCTTTTAAAGGTAATGTGGAAGCAATAATGGAATCACTTAATGATTGATAAATAAACCTTACTATTGTATGTATTCATGATGAAGTACTTCGGGCTCCATAGTTCAAGGTGGATGTGAGTAGTCAATCCAGCTAAGCTAAGCTAAGCTAAACTAAGCTAAGCTAAGCTAAGCTAAGCTAAGCTAAGCTAAGCTAAGCTAAGCTAATTAGAAATCCCTCCACAATTGATTTGGTTCTAACGGATTTAGGCGAGCATTGTAGTCAATTAGTTACTCATGCGGACCTCGATTCAGACCACCTTCCAGTAACTTTCTCTTTATCCCAAAGTCCTATTGAAAACCCTTTAAAATCAACTTTTAATTTTCAAAAGGCTAACTGGGAGCGATATATGAATTTTATTGAACGTAATTTAGATGTAAACGTTCCACTGAATTCAATAGAAGATATTGATTTGGCTATAGAAAATTTGACAACTTCAATAGTCAATGCTAAAGCCGCTTCAATACCTAAAGTTAAACATAAATTTAATCAACCCTTAATTGATGATGATCTTCAGTTTTTGATACGACTGAAAAACATTCGTCGACGCCAATATCAACGTACTAGGGATCCTTATTTAAAATTTATTTATTGCGACCTTCAAAAAGAGATCAAACGTCGTTTAAATTTCATTCGAAATGAAAATTTTGCTAAAGCAGTAGAGGACATAAAACCCTACTCAAAGCCATTTTGGAAATTAACTAAAATTCTGAAAAAGCCCCAGAAGCCAATTCCTACTTTGAAAGACGGGGATAAACTTCTTTTAACTAATTCAGAAAAAGCTCAAAAATTAGCCCAACAATTTGAGTCTGCTCATGATTTGAATTTAAACGTTGTAAGTCCAATTGATGCTCAAATTTCCCTAGAATTTGATGATATTCTTTCTAAGCAAATTGTGTTTGAAAGTTCTTGTGAGACAAATATTGATGAACTTAAATTGATTTTCAAAAAATTTAAAAATATGAAAGCTCCAGGGGAAGATGGGATTTTCTATATTCTTATTAAAAAGTTGCCTGAAAGCACTTTAAATTTTTTAGTTAAAATCTTCAACAAATGTTTTCACTTGGCTTATTTTCCCAATAAATGGAAAAATGCCAAAGTAACTCCAATTTTGAAACCTGGAAAAAGTGCTTCAGAGCCTTCAAGTTATCGACCAATTAGTTTGCTTCCTTCTTTAAGTAAACTATTTGAGAGAGTTATTTTGAATAGAATGATGATTCATATTAATCAGAATTCTATTTTCCCTGATGAACAATTTGGTTTCCGTCATGGACATTCTACTACACATCAACTTGAAGGTTATTCAATTGGTGTAGCTCTTCTTGACATTGAAAAAGCTTTTGACAGTGTTTGGCACAAAGGTTTAGTAGCTAAATTAGCTCGATTTGATTTTCCTGTATATCTCACCAAAATTATTCAAAATTATTTGACTAGCCGAACCTTACAAGTAAGCTATCAAAATTCATGCTCTGAAAGGACACCCATTAGAGCTGGTGTCCCTCAGGGTAGTATACTTGGGCCAATTTTATATAATATTTTTACTTCTGATCTTCCTGATGTACCAGAAGGAAAAGGTAGAAGATTATTTGCTGATGATACTTTGCTTTCAGCCAAAGGTCGAAATTTACGGGTGGTACGCAGTAGATTGCAACAAAATTTAAATTCCTTTTTGAATTACTTGAAAATGTGGAAAATTTCTCCTAACGCTTCCAAAACTCAACTTATTTTATTTCCCCATAAGCCAAGAGCAAATTTTTTAAAACCTAATGAAAATCATTCCATAACTTTTAATGGGGTTTCATTAGAATGGTCTGATCACGTGAAGTACTTGGGACTTACACTTGATCGGAATCTTACTTTTAAAAATCACATTGAAGATATTCAATCAAAATGTAATAAATACACTAAATCTCTTTATTCTCTCATCAACAGGAAATCCAGGTTGTGTCTGCGAAACAAGATGTTAATCTACAAACAGGTCTTTCGACCAGCGATCATGTATGCAGTCCCGATTTGGTCTAGCTGCTGCGCGACGAGGAAGAAAGCCATCCAGAGGATTCAGAACAAGGTTCTGAAAATGATTTTGCGGCTTCCACCTTGGCACAGCACCGAAGATCTTCATCGGATTGCAGGCATAGAATCGATCGGAGAGATGGCCAACAAAATCATCTCCAACTTCAGAGGCAAATCGATGCAGTCTTCCATCGCAGAGATTCGTTCTCTTTACAATTAAGTTAGTTTTTAGGATTTAGGATTAAGTTTATACATTTTTTTTTTGCTCATCAGGATATTCTCCTATAAATCAAATTATTTATTGCTAAAGCAAATTAAAATCAAATAAACAATGTTTAAAATTAACTTATCAAAGAGTTGAACTGATCATAATTGATCTGAACACTTTAATTTAACTTTAATAATGTAACTTAAATGTAATGATAAAAAGACTAATAAAGACATATTTAAAAAAAAAAAAAAAAAAAGCAGACGACCGACATAGTGATCGTCCAATATTTTTGCAAATTATTACTTAACAATGAATTCGGAAATGCAGCCGGAAAATGCTTGGCAATAACTGTTCATGACATTTCAGGTAAGCGAAACGGAGTTGATTCAGTGACAGGTATTCCTATTAAATGCGAAACGGAGACTCCTGGGGTATCAGTCGTATGGGATCAGCTAGTATGTATATAAAAAGCTATTCCCTTTTTTTCTGTTCGTTTGTGTGTTTGTCTTCAATAGGCTCAGCTGCCTTAAGACATAGAGAGCTGAAATTTGGCATGGATGCTTCTTAGGACTTGAAGAGGTCCGTTTTGTGTTAGGTGGCGGGTAAGAGGGCTTTTCTCTTTAAAAAAAAAAGTGAACTTGTAGTAAGCAAACTATTGTAAAAAAAAAACAAAACGAGTTTGGCTCCTTAAAGCCTATAGAAGAATTTGCAACAAAAAAACATGAAATCTGGGTATGTACCACTTTTTGTTTAAGTCATGAGGTCATGAAAAAATATTGACAAGTTGGTCTAAAAGTTACAACCCTAAAAGGTTGATTTTTGAGAAAAATAAATATTCTTAGTTAGGTAGAAGAGACGAAATATAAACCCCGTTTTAAAGAGGGTTCGACAAATAAAACGACAACAAATCGGCAAATATGTATCTGAGTTAAATATGTATATGCAACAGTTGAAATATCTTAGTAAGTAGTAGAACAATTTAACAAATAATATATTCAATTATAGTTATGAGATAGTCTTAACGTGATTAAAAATTAGGGAAAAAAATGTTGAAATGTGTAGAAATTACAAGCCAAAAAGTACTAGAAATGTTTATGCAATTTTTTGAAAAAAAAACTGTTGAAAAATTAACTCCAACGATATTTTTTCCATAGATCAAAAGTTATTTCAAAGATAAAACTGAATTTTTGTGAACTTTTCAGCAACAAAAAAAATCTGTCTTTTAGATGGTTCAAAAGATAGCATAATTCTCGCACATTTTTATCATTTTGAACCTGTGTTTTCTTCAGAACTGAAGCCAAACCAAATCGACTAAGGTTTTGGAAGTTAAAATGCATCAATTGATGTCGCGGAGTTGATGATGTCAGACTTTCTTATCTTATCATAGAGTCGTCTAAAAGAGATTTGCGTTCTGAAAATTGATCCTCAAGATAAGCCATGTGAAATTTAAGTCGGTTTTTATTTCTATCTCCATTTTTAGTTTTTGTTTAAAATTATATTATGGATAACAAAGATTATTTTATTTTTGAATTTATGTTATAATCAATCACACTCTAATGGAAAAATCATCTGGATTCCAGGTGGTTCAAAAACGCAGCTCAGTTTTTAAGATCCTATAGATATTGAAAAACATATTTACTATTTAGAATCTTATATCTCAAGGATAGACAATACACCATAAAGGGTGATACGGTCAAAATTTGGTCAAGGGAAAACGCGTGTAAATCGGTGAAATCGTTTATTTAAAAAATCAAATTAAATTTCTTTTTCAAGTTTAATTAGTAGGGGAGAGTGGGGTATCGTGGGCCATGGGGAAACGTGGGCCACTTTTAATATCTCAGATGTGTGTTGAGATAAAAATCTCAAACCAACTGTCATCATCGTCGCTTTGCGTGAGCATATATTTCTATATGTTGTTGACTGAAATACGCATCATATGCTTTTTTATTTAACAAGCTAAAAAAAATTAGAAAAATTTACTTACATAATTAAAAAAACATCCGCTAGTTTCATCGATGGGGAACCTAAAGTGCATAACAAAAATATGCTCATACTCTTATTATCTTTGTTTTGTCATGATCTTTCACGTGAAAAAGGAATTTTTGATGAAACATCAATAAGTCACCCAAGCGCAACCAATTTGCACACACATCTTGAATCACCTATATTTTTATGTTTTTATACACAATCCTAACTTAAAATACGTTTTACCTATCTGCAAAGTTTTCTTATGCCAAATGAAGAGTTATGAAAAATATTTTGTCCATCCTATATAAGAAATTTTGGCAAAACGTTCGCGAGCCAGGTTTTGGAATCTATGCGGTCATACACAGCTCTCTTTTTTATTTCATCATCTGAAATTGCTTTTAAATAACGAAATGACTTAGGAAATCACACTTTTGGGTCAACTCATAAACTTTGCATGTTATTTGGTCAATTTGGATTTAGTGGCCTACGATTCCCCACCATTTTTCAAAATCCAAAAAATATTGCTTTTTTCCAAACAGTCAGAATTTGGGGAAAATAACTTATTAAAAATTTAAAAAGAATACCTTATAAAACCTTGAAAATGTAGAAAACTATACCATTTTTTATTTTCATTTTAACTTTTATAATAAAGAAGTAATGGAGCAACGAAAAAAAGTGGCCCATGATTCCCCACTCTCCCCTATAAAATTCAGGAAAATATTCAGTTAGGCTTCCGTTTTTCCAAATCCGAATTGCCGGGCCTTACGCTTAACCCATGCCATCAGATTTTGTACAGCCACCTTGTCCACCTTCTTCGCCGCAGAAAGCCAGTTTGCCTTGAACTGCTGCTCGTCCTTAGCAGTTTTTTTTGGTCTTCTTTAGGTTCCGCTTGACAATAGCCCAGTATTTCTCAATTGGGCGGAGCTCTGGCGTGTTGGGAGGGTGTTTGTCCTTGGGAACCACCTGCACGTTATTGGCGGCTTACCACTCCATGGCCTTTTTACCGTAATGGCAAGATGCCAAAGCCGGTCAAAACAGTGCGGAACAACTGTGTTTCTTCAGGAATGGCAGCAGACGTTTATTCAAACACTCTTTCACGTAAATTTCGTGGTTGACAGTCTCGGAAGCTATGAAAATGCTGCTTTTTCAAGCTACAGGTACAGAGGGCTTGCCAAACCAGATATTTCTTCGCGAACTTTGACAGTTTCATGTGCTTGAAAATATCTGCTACCTTTCCCCTTCCTTTTGCCGTATAAAACTCCTGTCCCGGAAGCTGCTAGTAGTCGGCTTTGACGTAGGTTTCGTCGTCAATTACCACGCAGTCAAACTTCGTCAGCATCGTCGTGTACAGCCTCCGGGATCGCGCTTTGGCCGTCGTATTTTGTTTATCATCGCGATTTGGAATCACTACCTTCTTGTAAGTCGATAGTCCGACTCGTTTTTTGACTTGATGCACGGTTGTAGACGATACACTGTGCTTATTTGCGGCATCTCGAAGAGAGAGGTTAGGGTTTCGCTTGAAACTACCGACAACTGTCTTTGTCGTCTCAGCGGCTTCCGGTTTTCGATTTCCCCCCGATACCGACTTCCTGGCTGTCGGCAAACGTTCCCCAAATACTTTAATTACATTTGTAACGGTTGATTTGGCAACTTTTAGCGATTTTGCCAACTTAGCGTGCGAGTAGCTCGGATTTTCGCGATTGCGGATTGCGCGAGCAAAATTTTGATACGTTGCTCTTCTTCCTTGGACGGCATTTTGACAACTGATGAGTGAATTCCAAAATCAAAATAGGAGCAACATTCTACACACACCTTCAAAATGAGGGGTGTCCTGGCTTTTTAAATGCAAAATTGAAAGAAATACTTCGAGTTGATATTGACCAAATTTTGACCGTATCACCTTTTAAAGACTGGGAAAAAGTGGCCAAAATCATCGCAAATCAGTCTGGGCTGAAGCTAATAAACAATCTTCGATCAAAAATTAGATCACTGATCTACGTTTGACTGGAATAAACTTTGTTATTGATTCACTGTAAATGAAGACTTTATGGAACACAAAAGTGTAAAAAAAGGATTTGCGCCTAAATTGTGTTTATACTGTGAATTTTAAATCTTGCTTAGACTTAATTGGACTGCATATACGAGAACAAATCATAACTGTTATTCCGACACCACTATGTTAGCATTCCGTCATCCATCTCTCACATAGGGTTGTACTAATTTGCCTACAGAACGGTGGTTCCATCCATACTTTGTCATAATCAGCTCGGTCTCTCGTCACGGACCAGGGCAGGATCATTATGGTGATGGTTATGAGACGCTGGCTGAAATGGCAATGCTACTAGGCAATTAATGTTGATGTGCTCTATGGGGGGCGTGTTGATCAACTAGCATAGGCCATAAATAGACAACAGTGGGAAGTCTGGGGAGCAAAAAATGGCAAATCTTAGGGTACCGTTTTTCCTTTCTTATGGTTAGAACTAGATGACTTTCTTTGTTTGATGAAATCTCTACACAACGCAACATCGTTATTCGAATGTTTTTTTCAATTTTTAAACTATTTTTTTTTTAATTTATCATGAATTTTATCCTTCAAGAGTGTCAAACCACTTAACCTTAACTTTTCCAAATGTAAAAAAATTGCGTTAAAAAAATCAAATCTGGGTTGACCATAAGGTCTCCACTTCATGATAGACAAAACCCAATCAAATTGGACCCCTCTGCCCATCCCGAGGCAGGGGTAATTGCACTACGGTCAATTTGGATAGCGAAAAACAACGTTCGCAAAAAAGGTCTCGACAAAGTCAACAAAACCTTCAGCTGAACACCTTGCAGATCAACAACTAACTACAACATTATCAGTTGTAGTGTGGTCGCCTTGAATTAACCCAACCGTCAGTTGGTGGCACACCGGATTCGTCACTTTTTGCTAAGTAGAAACAGCTCTTCTTTTTGGATCTGTCCAACTGACCTATTTGGGGGGACGATCACAAACTACGATACACTGCTAATTGAAGTTGGCGTCTTTACTGTCGTCAAATGAAATCATTTCAATAAACTGATTTTATAATAATTAAATCTTCTAATTTAAAAAAAATTCCATTTAAGGTCTAAAAACTAAACGACGTTTTTGGTGACTAATCCCCGCAACAAGACAGACCCCAGTCATCACGTCGCGACATCGAGCAATTTCTTGCAGGAGTCCCGCCGACTTTCCGTTGGAAATTTAAAGTGCCCAAGTACGTACTTTTCTCCCCAGGTTCTTCGCCACTTTTCCGGCGGACAGACACCTGTTGTTTGGGGAATGAAACAGCAGAAATGAAGAAAGAAAAAAAACCAACAAAATTGAACCACATTCTCCGTGAAGCTTACTCTCTTTCTGTTTCGTCCCCTAGAGTTGCGTGTTTTCTGGTTTGGTTTTCAAGTTCGGACCCCTCTCCTCGATCGGTGGCGATTCAAAGTGTTCTCCTCATTTAATCAGCTCATTAGCTATGTGCGGAATCAGTGACGCTCATAATACCGCTCATTATAAATACCTGCATCGTCACTTGCTCGGGCTCGGGATGGCTTCTGGAAGAAAATAACAAAACCGAAACGTCAAACGACCGACCACTTTTTCCTCCCGGGGAGAGACACTTTTTTCTACGGTCACATTCGGGTTGAGTAAAGCACCGTATAAAAACCCTCCGGAAGGGAACTGAAGCGTGGAGCATTTCTTAAGACGTTGACGACGACCGACGACGACGACCAACTATAGGAATTTTGTCTTTGGTTCTTCCGGTCTCCAAGAGCAGTTCGTTTTGACTAAGAGACACACTGCTGCTACGGTTCCATTCCGTTTGGCACTGGACATTTCCAAGTGATTATTTTTAACGAGCTCTGATAGGTGGAATTAATTATTTTCCATCAACAGCAAGTGCATATATGAATCTACAGGTTTCTGGATCCGGCTTTGACGAGGTTAAGAGAATTCAAGATTTTATCAGATATGTACGTATGTATTTATCATATGTACGTTTGAAAAATCAGTTTTGGAATTCAGAGTTCAGTTGAGAACATTTAAATATAATCCAAAGATTCCATAATAATTTCAACATTTGTACGTCGTAAGAGTATATTATTAAAGAACTTCGGAAGTGATATGGAAGAGGAAAAATCTAGGGGGAATTCATCCTAACGGTTCCTCTAGAAAGAAAGACAATCAAATATGCTTATCTAAGGTTTTTTTTTCTCTCAAAACTAATTGAACATCAACTTCAGCCCCAGTTGGCAAGACAGTTGCCTTCTAAGCTGATGCCCACGAGTTCGAGCCCAAGAAAAAACATCGAGCACAGTTTACCGGATATATTTTTTAATGACTGTCAGCCAACTGGATCGTTGATATAATGTCGCAAATAACACAAAGAAGTTAGAATGACTGTAGTCAACAACAAAATTGACTGCAGTAGTATTACTACTTAGTACTAGTACTAGTAGATCCGCTTTATTTTCAATTCAAAATGGTAGTAATAATTCGTTTTTTTTTAACTTGGAATTGTTTTAAACCGTTTATTTAGAAATATTATTTATTTAAGGAGTTCCCAGTTAAAAATAGCATTTCTTTTTTTTCGGGAGGTTTTTTCGGCTTGCAGTCTTGTTTTCTTGTTTCCAACGTTCCGATCCTTATAGGATATTCTTCAGGGACTAAAATAGTGTTTATTCAGTTACTTCTGCTGATAATAATTTATGCTTTCTTATCGAAAAGATCCCGATTTCTTGTGAGTATCGACTCGGCTGGTCGTGTGTAGCTGTCTTTTTATTTGTTTTCCGAATAATTTTATATAGTTCGTGTTTTCGGATGTAAGGTGTAGTGTATCGACTTATTGCGTAGAGATGTTTGCGGATAAAAATCAGTTTGTTTGGTGTTTTCGAGATTAATTTTCTACAGCATCGAACTTTCAGCACAGTCTTCACTTTTCACTTATTTTGTTTCGATTAAAAATCAGTTTTTGTGTATGTGTGGTGTAGTTTTTTGTGTGTATTTTTCGTTATCTGGCAGTTCGCTTTTTTTCCGAGTAGTTGGAAAATATTTGCGTTTGAAGAATCGATATTTTCAGTGCCTTTCTTAATGTTTACTGTGTTTTGGTTGTTTTAATGTGGCCACTTTCCATTATCTTCAATTTTTCCTGGTTGTTCCCCCTGTCGATATTCCTGGCTTCTTCGATGTCAATAAGGTGGTGCGTGGTGCTTGCGTA
>NC_073693.1:340474579-340491780 GCF_029784155.1 Uranotaenia lowii
AAATTGGACAAATATACGAATTTCGTTGATAGTTGAATTACAACTTAGCATTAAAATTGCCGAAAAAAATGTATGTTGTTAAAAAAACCTCAATTGTTACTTTGTATTTGATCCAAAAAATCTGTGAAAATTTTTTCTGATTTTAAGCCAAACGTAGAACAAATTTAGTCTTTCCATTTGCAAAATAACAATTCATATTACCTAACCTTGTTAAGAAATTTTCTTGAACTAATTTTAGAAATCCTACCCCATTAGCACTAACATTTTATTTCTCAAATCTTTTGAAAAATGTTCAAAACAACTATCAACAAACAATGATAAATCTAGCCTAAATTCTTAACTAAAATTTGCTAGGGAATTAATAAAATCACTGTTATATCCAGGATTTCAGCAAATTTGATCAAAATTTTCTCACCAATTCTTCTTCTTCTAATCTTCTTCTAACACCAACATGGCCAAAACTTGTATGCATCCTGGAAAATGAAAAACTTGCGTTTCACATTTTTCTTTTCAACATGGTATCTGATACATAGAACATGCATTGCAGATACCACTACGGCCAGGCCAACCATGTGATGAAAACGCAAAAGATACAGGAACAAGGGAGGGATGAAGCGTGGAGATCCCTGCCAAACACTTCTTATGATTATGTAGGGTTAGGTTATGAAGTGCAATGTTTGATGTGTACAGTTAAAATAAGAAAAATAGGATAGATCTCACCCGAAACTTCCTAAGCTTGGCGCTTGTTCTCTATCAGTTTCTTGATTTCACATTCTACGGTCGTTATGTGCAGACGCTTGATGCTCTGATTACTTAGTTCTTCGTCCTAGAAAGCTGATTTACAGAAATATAAATACCCCGTGAAAATATGTGAAAAGTGTAAATGTCTTCAATAAATAAAAATAACTATTTCTGGAGAAATACCTTACGATTTGAACTGCAAATTTATTAAAATTTGGTACAAACTTAACAAGTTATCACTGTTCATTGAGAAACAAATGGAAAAAAAACATTAGAAAAGTATGTAAATAACAATTTGGATCTAGATACATCATCGACTTTCACATGAAAGTTCAATGTAATGAAATAAATATATACCATCTTTTGACAGCAGTATTCTTTTTTTAATCTAAACATAGTTTTGAGCTTTAATCTCGTTAAAGTACCTAGCTACCTACCTAAAAATGATTCAAGATCTCAAAGTTATAACCGAATTAACGCACTCAGTTTGCATTGCAATCCATCGCAAGATATCTTTTTCCATATTATGAAAAATGAGCTATTAATTAAAAATACTTAGCTTCGGTTTTCTGCATACAATTATTTTTTCCCGTGTAGATATTCCAGGAATAAAATCATTGTTGAAAGCCTTTCAAAATTTCTCGAAATTGTCCAGTTGACCAGGGAAAACGCCAAACAAAGCCGAAAACTATTGACCTGCTTCAAACTCACACACATACCCTTCCGGTTGTCCACTTAAAGAACTTTCTCGCACTTGTTTCTTGAATAAAAACTATAAATTTATTGAAATTTACAAATAGAAAATTTTCAGCCCGGAAAAAACGCGTCTGACAGTTTCAACCGACGCCTACTGCAATCCCGATCAAAATTTTCTCACCAATTGTAGAAAAAAAAATCAGGGCTTCGAGGAAAAATGTGGGAAGACTTTTGGAAGTACGTACAGAAAACCGAAATTTTAATCGGTGTATATAAACCACAGGAATTAAAAATATTAATTTCGTTTTTAACTTATTGCTGTAATATACATAGCTTCAGAAGACTTTTGAATGGATGTAATGAGTAGGTACCGCCAGTTTAAATAAAAAATATATTTAAATGGAAACTGGAGCACTCAATGTCATAGTCTTAGTCCTTGTCCTAGTCCACAAGGTAAGCCTGAAATATATTTTTTAAATTTCTTTTCTTAAAATTCCAAAAAAAATATGGATAGTTAGTTCCGAAAATTCTGTTTACAGATCATGTTCTTGATTTATGTCTAAAACTCTCCGTCGAAACACCGGCAATTCCTTCCGATTTCTTCCCCTAAGCCATTTTCTCTCATTCACGTCAATTACCGGATAAAAACAAATGCAACACCTCCCGGACACAAATCGACGTGGACAGGGCTACACGGTGTATTTTTCCGGAACGGAACAGAGCGATAAGCATCTAGTTGTTTCTGCCGGGCGATCACCAATTCACCTGGCACTGCACTGGAAGGGAGGGCGACAATATTGTCCAACCAAGCTAAGCCACATGATGGAGCAACTCACCTTGGCCACGTGGTGATAAACGAAGGAAACAAAAGGCAGAGGACAAAAGAGACAATTGTTGCCGAACTTTCCGGGAGCGATCTCTTTCGGTCCCGAACCTGTTATTAGGGTTGGGATGGTTTTTATTCCGGCTAGCTAGAACGACACGAATCGAGATCGTATCGGGTCGAACGAATTTCGCTCAGTAGGCCATCGGAGTCGGAAAAGTCGTCGTCGTCGTGTTTTTCCTGTGACGACGCTACGGTAAGAACAAACGCTTACTGCGTTTGGATTTTGGATTGTTGATAACTTTTTCTTATATTCGTTTTTTTTTTTCATTCAAAGATACCTGCGTTTATG
The DNA here is from genome assembly GCF_029784155.1 of Uranotaenia lowii. Taxonomy (NCBI): domain Eukaryota; kingdom Metazoa; phylum Arthropoda; class Insecta; order Diptera; family Culicidae; genus Uranotaenia; species Uranotaenia lowii. Next base: position 340,477,192 of record NC_073693.1, read on the forward strand.
ATACTTTTATTATTTCATCGTCCTACGATATTTTGATATAATTATTCAGATCCAGTAGAGTGAATTAAGCTAATCGGTCTCGGACGACGAAGAAGACGAGAGTCACCGAATAAACGTACGAACAGAGGGAAATTTTACTTGGAAGTGGCCTTACATGTCATGAATTATTAATCCCACTCGGCTAAGGGTCAGTTTTATGATATTTTTAATTTAATTTAGCCTTCAACTACACACTTTGCTTTCTAGAGACAGACTGGGGAGACGACCGTTTTTCTCTCGCAGGAAGCGCTGGGAGAAGAGAGCGATTCGAATCGTTGTCTTTGAGACCGTGAAGGTCTTGCTTGTAAGTCGATGGGGCACCTGCTTGCTTGTTTTCATATGACTTCCCGAAGAAAAGTCAACGGCGACGATTAAGATGACGACAACAACGGCGTGAGGAAGATGGCAATCGAACCAGAACCACTTGTCGTTCGGTTCCCTGCCTAGTATTTAGGCATCTCAAGGATATGGAATGGTAGGAATTTCACCCGATTAGCATAAAGGCTTAACCGAAAGTTGAGCTTCAACGGCTAAACGGTGGGAACTTTTTGAGACTTACAGAGAAAAAAAGAAGCAGAGAAAACCGTTGGTGTGCTCAAACAAGAGAGTGACCAGGAGGGGTCTCAAAAGTAATCCATACGGTACTCTAAACCGGGAGTTCGGGGGCAATCATCGAGTTGGCCATGGATGGGCCAGGCCGCCCCAATCAATGGGATGTCGATTGGTTCGTCATCTTCCATTGGGTTTTGAGAGATTCAACACCTGACGGAAAAATCAGCGCCTACTTTGCTGCGGGTCCGATGATATGGGAAACCCAAAAAAAATGTAAACAATCTGTCGAGGTAGGAAGAGGTAGAAAAAAGGGAAAAAATCAACAACAAAAATCATAAATCCCACATGAACCTTTCAAGTGGAAGCCACACCGATTTTGACCACCAAAGTGCGCGTATAATAGCGCATTATTATTTTCGGGGTGATGATGTGATGGTTTTTTTTTCCTCACACTCTTGATGGTACCTACCAAATGTATCCAATGGCATTTTTGCTGTCTTGTTTGGTTGATACGACGAGTGCCTGATGATGATTGTTGAATCTCAAAAACAACAACAGAGAGAAAAAAAGACCCAAAGCCAAGGGGTTTGTAACACATGGAATGACATGAAAGTTGTTGTTTGGCATTTTTTAACAATGATGGGTTGACCATCTGCTTGGATGATGTTTAAAAAATGGGCTTTAGAGAATTGGGAATCTCTGATACAATCAAGAGGAATTGAACTTAGAAATCTTCAAATCCCAGTTACTGTTTTCTTGAACAATTCCCTTAAGGAATCTTTATTCAGCCATTATGGAACTTTAAAAGTACGAAGAATAAAAAAATGGAATTTTTGTTACATGAGAATAACTTAGGTTTTTAACAAACCCGACTTCCGAAAACAAAAATTGAAATGGATTTCACACCTTGCAGCTACCGGGAAAATTTAGTGTGAAACCGATCGTAATTTCCTCTCCAGTGTGTGTCTGCAAAGTATCACTCAAATAAAACGTTAAAAAATCTCATTCAACTGTCTACCAGACCTGCCAAAATTTAGTGGCCATACTCTTTCCCCACTTCCAGTTTCCACAGCCTTCAAGGAGAAAAATCAATCCCCGGGAGAAATTTTTGACACTGTTTACTTTTGCATTATGGACCTAATTTCCCACATTTTTCCCCGCAAACAACCGCGCAGCCAAAATGATTTTTTTTTCTAGCTTTTTTCTTCTACCAGAGACGACAGAGGCTAATTTCCAAATTACCAGGAACCCTTTCCTTACTCCCCTCGGAATGGGAGGAAAAACAGTTCCAAGATAAAAAGCGAACAAACACGTCGTAAAATAAATTTTCTCGCACTCACTTTTGCCCGGAATGATCATCATCATCGATTTGTGTATGTAAATACGGGGCCCGCCACCACTTTGGTTTCGGAAATGTTACGTAAACAATCGCACTCTGGAGCAGTAAGACGTGTTCAATATAAGATAATGTTAATTTTTTAAGTCTTTTTGTTGTCACTATTTCATCACTTTCGTGGGTATTTAAGTCTATTTTTGTTTCATTTTTGGGTCATTTGGTGTAATTTTTGGGCCAATTTAGTCTGATTTATGTGTCAATTTGAAGTTATTTTCGCGTAATTTTTGTCACTTTTGTGTCATTTTTGTATCATTTTTGTGTCAATTTTTGTATCACGTTTTTGACATTTTTCTGTAACATCTTAAGCAATTTATGTGTCATTATAGTGTGATTTTTGCATCATTTTTGTGTCACTTTTGTGTATCTTTTGTGTCAATTTAATATCATTTTTGTCATTTTTGTGCCATTTTTGTGTCATTTTTTGTGTCATTTTTGTGTCGTTTTTGTTTCATTTTTGTGTCAATTTTGTATCACTTTTGTGTCATTTTTATGTCATTTTTGTGTCAATTTTGTATCACTATTGTGAATTTGTGTGTCATTTTTGATTCAATTTTGTGTCATTTTTGAATCATTTTTGTGTCATTTTTGTGTCATTTTTGTGTCATTTTTGTGTCATTTTTGTGTCATCTTTTTGTCATTTTTGTGTAATTTTTGCGAAATTTTTGTGTCATTTTGGATCATTTTTGTGTCATTTTTGTGTCATTTGTATGTCATTTTTGTGTCATTTTTTTGTCATTATTGTGTCATTTTTGTGTCATTTTTGTCATTTTCTTGTCAATTTTGTGCCATTTTTGTGTCATTTTTGTTTCATTTTTGTATCATTTTTTGTGTTCCGTTTTTGACAATTTTATGTCATTTTTGTGTCATTTATGTGAAATTTTTGTGTCGATTTTGTGTCGATTTTGTGTCATTTTTGTCTTTTTGTTCATAATTGTCATTTTTGTCATTTCTGTCATTTCTGTCATTTTTGTCATTTTTGTCATTTTTGTCATTTTTGTCATTCTTGTCATTTTTGTCATTTTTGTCATTTTTGTCATTTTTGTCATTTTTGTCATTTTTGTCATTTTTGTCATTTTTGTCATTTTTGTCATTTTTGTCATTTTTGTCATTTTTGTCATTTTTGTCATTTTTGTCATTTTTGTCATTTTTGTCATTTTTGTCATTTTTGTCATTTTTGTCATTTTTGTCATTTTTGTCATTTTTGTCATTTTTGTCATTTTTGTCATTTTTGTCATTTTTGTCATTTTTGTCATTTTTGTCATTTTTGTCATTTTTGTCATTTTTGTCATTTTTGTCATTTTTGTCATTTTTGTCATTTTTGTCATTTTTGTCATTTTTGTCATTTTTGTCATTTTTGTCATTTTTGTCATTTTTGTCATTTTTGTCATTTTTGTCATTTTTGTCATTTTTGTCATTTTTGTCATTTTTGTCATTTTTGTCATTTTTGTCATTTTTGTCATTTTTGTCATTTTTGTCATTTTTGTCATTTTTGTCATTTTGGTCATTTTTGTCATTTTTGTCATTTTTGTCATTTTTGTCATTTTTGTCATTTTTGTCATTTTTGTCATTTTTGTCATTTTTGTCATTTTTGTCATTTTTGTCATTTTTGTCATTTTTGTCATTTTTGTCATTTTTGTCATTTTTGTCATTTTTGTCATTTTTGTCATTTTTGTCATTTTTGTCAATTTTGTCATTTTTGGCATTTTTGGCATTTTTGGCATTTTTGGCATTTTTGTCATTTTTGTCATTTTTGTCATTTTTTCTTTTTTGTCATTTTTGTCATTTTTGTCATTTTTGTCATTTTTGTCATTTTTGTCATTTTTGTCATTTTTGTCATTTTTGTCATTTTTGTCATTTTTGTCATTTTTGTCATTTTTGTCATTTTTGTCATTTTTGTCATTTTTGTCATTTTTGTCATTTTTGTCATTTTTGTCATTTTTGTCATTTTTGTCATTTTTGTCATGTTTGTCATTTTTGTCATTTTTGTCATTTTTGTCATTTTTGTCATTTTTGTCATTTTTGTCATTTTTGTCATTTTTGTCATTTTTGTCATTTTTGTCATTTTTGTCATTTTTGTCATTTTTGTCATTTTTGTCATTTTTGTCATTTTTGTCATTTTTGTCATTTTTGTCATTTTTGTCATTTTTGTCATTTTTGTCATTTTTGTCATTTTTGTCATTTTTGTCATTTTTGTCATTTTTGTCATTTTTGTCATTTTTGTCATTTTTGTCATTTTTGTCATTTTTGTCATTTTTGTCATTTTTGTCATTTTTGTCATTTTTGTCATTTTTGTCATTTTTGTCATTTTTGTCATTTTTGTCATTTTTGTCATTTTTTCATTTTTATCATTTTTGTCATTTTTGTCATTTTTGTCATTTTTGTCATTTTTGTCATTTTTGTCATTTTTGTCATTTTTGTCATTTTTGTCATTTTTTGTCATTTTTGTCATTTTTGTCATTTTTGTCATTTTTGTCATTTTTGTCATTTTTGTCATTTTTGTCATTATTGTCATTTTTGTCATTTTTGTTATTTTTGTCATTTTTGTCATTTTTGTCATTTTTGTCATTTTTTTTTGATTTTTTCATTTTTGTTATTTTTGTAATTTTTGATTATTTTGACAATTTTGATAATTTTGCAAATTTTGACAATTTTGATAATTTTGCCAATTTTGACAATTTTGACAATTTTGACAATTTTGACAATTTTGACAATTTTGACAATTTTGACAATTTTGACAATTTTGACAATTTTGACAATTTTGACAATTTTGACAATTTTGACAATTTTGACAATTTTGACAATTTTGACAATTTTGACAATTTTGACAATTTTGACAATTTTGACAATTTTGACAATTTTGACAATTTTGACAATTTTGACAATTTTGACAATTTTGACAATTTTGACAATTTTGACAATTTTGACAATTTTGACAATTTTGACAATTTTGACAATTTTGACAATTTTGACAATTTTGACAATTTTGACAATTTTGACAATTTTGACAATTTTGACAATTTTGACAATTTTGACAATTTTGACAATTTTGACAATTTTGACAATTTTGACAGTTTTGACAGTTTTGACAATTTTGACAATTTTGACAATTTTGACAATTTTGACAATTTTGACAATTTTGACAATTTTGACAATTTTGACAATTTTGACAATTTTGACAATTTTGACAATTTTGACAATTTTGACAATTTTGACAATTTTGACAATTTTGACAATTTTGACAATTTTGACAATTTTGACAATTTTGACAATTTTGACAATTTTGACAATTTTGACAATTTTGACAATTTTGACAATTTTGACAATTTTGACAATTTTGACAATTTTGACAATTTTGACAATTTTGACAATTTTGACAATTTTGACAATTTTGACAATTTTGACAATTTTGACAATTTTGACAATTTTGACAATTTTGACAATTTTGACAATTTTGACAATTTTGACAATTTTGACAATTTTGACAATTTTGACAATTTTGACAATTTTGACAATTTTGACAATTTTGACAATTTTGACAATTTTGACAATTTTGACAATTTTGACAATTTTGACAATTTTGACAATTTTGACAATTTTGACAATTTTGACAATTTTGACAATTTTGACAATTTTGACAATTTTGACAATTTTGACAATTTTGACAATTTTGACAGTTTTGACAGTTTTGACAATTTTGACAATTTTGACAATTTTGACAATTTTGACAATTTTGACAATTTTGACAATTTTGACAATTTTGACAATTTTGACAATTTTGACAATTTTGACAATTTTGACCATTTTTGACAATTTTGACAATTTTGACAATTTTGACAATTTTGACAATTTTGACAATTTTGACAATTTTGACAATTTTGACAATTTTGACAATTTTGACAATTTTGACAATTTTGACAATTTTGACAATTTTGACAATTTTGACAATTTTGACAATTTTGACAATTTTGACAATTTTGACAATTTTGACAATTTTGACAATTTTGACAATTTTGACAATTTTGATAATTTTGATAATTTTGACAATTTCGACAATTTTGACAATTTTGACAATTTTGACAATTTTGACAATTTTGACAATTTTGACAATTTTGACAATTTTGACAATTTTGACAATTTTGACAATTGTGACAATTTTGACAATTTTGACAATTTTGACAATTTTGACAATTTTGCCAATTTTGACAATTTTGACAATTTTGACAATTTTGACAATTTTGACAATTTTGACAATTTTGACAATTTTGACAATTTTGACAATTTTGACAATTTTGACAATTTTGACAATTTTGACAATTTTGACAATTTTGACAATTTTGACAATTTTGACAATTTTGACAATTTTGACAATTTTGACAATTTTGACAATTTTGACAATTTTGACAATTTTGACAATTTTGACAATTTTGACAATTTTGACAATTTTGACAATTTTGACAATTTTGACAATTTTGACAATTTTGACAATTTTGACAATTTTGACAATTTTGACAATTTTGACAATTTTGACAATTTTGACAATTTTGACAATTTTGACAATTTTGACAATTTTGACAATTTTGACAATTTTGACAATTTTGACAATTTTGACAATTTTGACAATTTTGACAATTTTGACAATTTTGACAATTTTGACAATTTTGACAATTTTGACAATTTTGACAATTTTGACAATTTTGACAATTTTGACAATTTTGACAATTTTGACAATTTTGACAATTTTGACAATTTTGACAATTTTGACAATTTTGACAATTTTGACAATTTTGACAATTTTGATAATTTTGATAATTTTGACAATTTTGACAATTTTTACAATTTTGACAATTTTGACAATTTTGACAATTTTGACAATTTTGACAATTTTGACAATTTTGACAATTTTGACAATTTTGACAATTTTGACAATTTTGACAATTTTTACAATTTTGACAATTTTGACAATTTTTACAATTTTGACAATTTTGACAATTTTGACAATTTTGACAATATTGACAATTTCGACAATTTTGACAATTTTGACAATTTTGACAATTTTGACAATTTTGACAATTTTGACAATTTTGACAATTTTGACAATTTTGACAATTTTGACAATTTTGACAATTTTGACAATTTTGACAGTTTTGACAATTTTCACAATTTTGACAATTGTGTTGATGTTGATGTAAATATTATCATGTGGGTTTCCAATCTTTTTGTTTTTTTATGATCAACACGTCCTTATTCTTATTTTAAAAATACCTTAGAAAAATCAAACTGGACAGTCGTCCAGTGCCGAAACTGCATCCTTACCTCCTGCTTTCAGCCAAATTTTGTAATCTATCCCTCCTCCCTCCAAAAGACATAAAAATCGCCACCAATCGATGAGCGTGTGGCACTGATCCTACTGGCTGGCATGGCGGATGGCCATCGTCGTCATCGACATCAACTTGCTTGCCCGACGTCCATCGGGCGGCGGCGGCGAGGTTGATTTTGTTTTACTTTTGGAAAACTTTTTTCTCGATATTTTTACATCCAACAAGGTAACAACTCGTCTTTATTTCAGCCATGTGATGTGATCTGCGGTTTGTCAGTACGCACTCATCAACCACCGGTAAAAAAACCTCCCTCCGAGACTGCAATTGCGTCCGGGCACGCGGTCACCTTTGAAAGAGTTTTTTTTTCAACAAACGAAAAAAAAAATATTTTCGAATTGTTGAGTTTTTCCACTGCACTGCTATTTTTTCATTAACTAGTAAAAACGTATTAAAAAGAATCATGTTTCAATAAACAATTCCATAATATTCTGTTTTTTAAATACACATCCATATTAAATGTTTTGCTAACACAATCAAATTTACATGGGTTCAAAGCCATCCCGTTTTTTCGAAGTCACTGAAATGCAATCGCGTCATAATTTTATGCAACTTTCGTCAGCCATGCAGGCCACTTCACTTGCTCGGCCTAAAGACAAAATTAGCCCACTCCAGTTGACCTTCCGGATGTGGTACTCTTGACTGCGTTTGTGTTTTCATTCTGATGAGAACTAAGAATAAAGTCTCCGAAGAACGTGGTCTCCGAGAGTGTGTCCCATCACGCAACAACGACGTTCCGGTTTTCTCCAAGAGGTCTGTCTCCAAACCCAGAACAATCATCGTCGTCGTCGTCACGCCGAACAGAGCGCGCGGATTAATAAATATTCATGACTTTAGTGGGTAGATCACCGGGGACCTTCTCAAAGACGTCGCTTCTGATCCCAAACACTGGCACCTAACCGGAATTACCCTCCAATTGTTCGCATTAATCCCATTTTCTTCTACTTACTCTTTTTTTTCTTGTTTTGAGAAATATTTATGTTTCAAAATCGTCGTCTTCGTCCACCTTGCTGTGAATTTGTGGGGACACATTGAATAGGTAGACGATGGCGCAAAAGCAAAAGTGACTTAAGACGGTGTAAAGAGGACGCGGGACGTCTCAACATAAATTTTATGATAATAACCTATAAAGTCTCCTTCTTCTTTTCGCAGGGGTAGAATGGGATTAAACTATTCCATGAGTGGTGGTTCTGGAAGACACTTTCTCATCGTCTCGTTCTTTTCTGTAGAACGTTTTGCAAATGCGTTCTTGAGACGGGACAAACTTTTGGAACTGTGACGACGACGACGACGACGAGGAGACAATCTGATGGAAATGAGCTGAGCCACCTCAACTGGAACTATCAGCCATGTCGGTTGAGTTTTGAGGTCCCCGGCCTTTAGAGAAGAATAAGAAAAATTAAGAAATATTGCGACAAATTATATGGTTCCCTCCCGGCGGTTTTTTTTTGCTTACCGTCCTTTTTTCTTTAGTATATTTTTGAGACATGCACATATTTATGTGATGGTCTTTATCCATGTCGGGGGGCTTTTGAACAAATGTGCTGCCGGACGTTGAGAAGTCTCTCGCCTCGCTTTTGACGGCACACAATTTCTCCTCAATCGGACAGGGGGGCGAGAACGTTAGAGAAAACCCCCTTCGGAAAGATTAATCTCAAGACCGCGGCACGGATCCCGAAAACAGTTAGCTTATCTTTTCTCAACAGGTGACGCTACTTTTCCTGTCCATTCAGGAGATGATGATGAATAGACGCCGAACAGCCCCTCGGCCGATTGAAGATTGTCTAACTACTGAAGACATGCCGCGTCAACTCTGTAGGAAATTTTGAGGAATTCTATTGACGGTCCTCCAATCAGCGTCCAACTTTTCATCATCGGGTATTGTCTATTTGACGCGACCTGAGCGCGTGCTTATTTTCAGTTACGGGATTTCTTTCACACTTCTCCTTAAACAACAACCGAAAAAAAGAGTCTTCATTCGGGCGTCCACGCCACAATTGCGCTCTCGGGCTGCACTTGAAAGTAGCACATGAGTGATTGTTTGTGGCTGTACGTACCTTGGAAAGCATCTCGACTGGACAAAAAATGAGTAAAATCCCCCCAATGAGGATGGCCATTCGGCCATCTGACCAGTTAGCTACCCGGTCTCGGTCTCTTAGTCTTAATTCAACAACAGCAACATCAACCGGACTTAAGCAGCCTATTATGACACGCAAATGTGTGGTGATGCTCATTTATGAATTGTCTTTAATGACTACTGAAGAGTTGGAGAAGCCCAGTCAGTAACTACCGGGGCAGGGCGGAGCCGTTACGCCGACAGATCTACTTGCCCCCACCTGGCCCAACTACCTTCTCCTACTTAGTGATGGTAGACTCCAGTGTCCGTCCAAATGTGAGTCTCAGTATGGGTCACTTTTCTCAGGGGACAGGCTCCATGGGGTCTCGCAAATTTTGATCTGTTTTTTGTTGGACAACTATCAGGTACAATATTTTCAAGAGCAACGTCATGAAGTCACTTGTTTTTATAGTGTATAGCGAAATGTGCAACGTTACAAATAATGCTGGAACAAATCAAAAAATTCCAGGACTCTCTTCTGCTGGTGTTCATTGATTTCGAAAACGCATTCGACCGACTGAACCACGAAAACATCTTTTTTTTTATTAGTTGATCTCAGGTGGTAAATCCTTTTTACGGATTGCATTCCAAGGCACGGCGAGCCACCGCGTCCCCCCAGTACGCTACTCTGGGTTCATGGGTGCAATTGGTCGACTCTAGATACTATGTACCCCTACGCCATAAAGTCCACCTGGGGCCTCTGGTCATAATTCCCATCCGGACCAGTATCGAAGGCTATACCCGAGATGGGAGACCAAGTCCACGCCTAAGAGCTCATCGGCTTATGCAATTTCAAGTCAAAACTCCAGCATATATACCCTGCCTCTTGTTACGATTCAAGAATAAGGACCTATCCTCTGACGATTTGAGGCCTGCTTGGTTTCTACGACTATCGAGCGCTCTGCCTCTGTTCGAGACCACTGCAAAAGACCAATCACCTCTCCCTAACGACTCGAGATCTTTGCTCCGCTTGGTTTGGCTCGAGGCCCTCTCCTCTTTGTCCGTCCACGTACCGAATCGAGAGCAGCTTATCTCGGACACGTGCCTGTCACAGCACACGTACGGGGCTTTACGAAAAAACTCGGATGATTCCCGGCGACGACGTCAACCTACATTGACTCGAGTGACTCACCCGCCCACGACGTGAAGTCACTTTACGCGAGAGTATTTCACGAGGTAAATACTCTTCCCCCTACGAGTTCGACTGCGAAGAAGGTTTTGTCTTATCCCCGCCGCTTCCGTCGTAAGGAGCGCGTTCTACTCAGATACTCCGCGGCGGTGGAGGTATCGGACGCACACTACTCCGACCGTAGTCCGGTCTTCCTCCTTCCTTTGGCTAGCAACTTTGGGGCTGGCAATCCTAGGCTTCTGCCCGCCGTATGCCGAAACGAGAGCAGCTTATCCTGGATTCGCGGGTCTTTTACGTTTACGACTCAGATGAATCCCGACGGTGATGTCATCCTACCCGACTCGAGTGGCTCATCCGACGGCGACGTGAGATCACTCTACCCGAGAGTACTCTGCGATGTGAATACTTTTCCCCCTACGAGTTTGACTGCGGAGAAGGTCTTGTCTTATCCCCACAGCCCCCGTCGCAGAGGGCGCGTTCGACTCGGATACTCCGCGACGGTAACGTTGGAGGTATCCTACACACACGCGCGATCTTGACCTGGCGGACTATGTTCTTCTGCCCGACCAAAGACAACCGGATATGTAGAGCAAACTCGACGACCTTACCAAAAGCCCCAAGGTAGCAGGTCTTGAACTCAATGTCCGAAAGTTTCATGGTAGCTGAGCAACAAATTGAGAAAATGGAGTGCATCTTAGCAGCGGACCCAAGCAACCAAAGGTCCCATAAAACAGGTACAAAAACGCTTACTCAGCCCCACCATTGATATGAAGTACGTTCTATGCAGCTAAAAATTTAAGTTCTTATTGATAATTTCAAGTTCCAATACAAGTCTTCATGATCTTCTATTCAGCTTCCAGCGGTCTTTTAATTCAGCTACCAAAAAATCGCAAAATGAGCAAAAAATCCCTCTATCTCAACAAACCCTGGGCTTCGGTTCATATCACGTTCTCTTGATTATTTATTGTGTGTATAGTACCAAACCGAATAGCGACAGTAGGACTAGCGACGCTTTTTTACTAGCGGGATTTCTGTCATTCGCAGGTTTGTTTTTCCTTTTTCAGTCCAGTAGGCGATTTCGATGTAGTACACACTAAGATTGCAATTACTCCGTTCGGGACCAAGCTCCTCTGAATTACAGGAAAACAGCTCAAAATGACACTTGAACTGTCAAAAAACAAGAGTTTTCCTGGACCACGGGGAGATAGCTGACTGAATCTCATGACAGTCAGTTGATCCTGAAATTCGAAGGAATTCTGCTTCGAGCAGTGTTCGGCATCGCTAATTGAAAAATCAGCGGCGCTAATTAAATCGCTATCTCATTCAAATTTAGCGATCGCTAATTAAAACCGCTAAATGAGCGGAAAAAGTTATCGCTTCAAGCTTAAAGCGCTAATCGCTATCTGTTGATAAACAATAACGTAAACAGGATAGCAACAGCATGGGTTATGGTTGCATCTCAATTCGTTTGCTCAAATACTTTACAAACATAGAGCAGATTATTTATTATGCCCAGTCTGTTGAAAAATCTTTAACCAGGTTTCACTTTTTTTTTTTCAAACATTCAAAATAGTAATGCTAAATTCTCATGATAGGAGCATTGCCAAACCTGTATCTAAAAAACTAAATGAAATGAAAATGCAAATTCATTGTATGGTGGTACTATCTTATATTTATTTTACCTGATTTGAAATACTTGTAAAAACTGCTTTGTGAAAAGTAAATATCTCATCCACTTAAAACAAGTTGTAACAAGCGGATTTTGCCAGCATTTATTATTCGAGACTTGCCGTGTGAGATAGTAATGTGAGATCTAAAAAAAAATTAAAAATTTGGAAAAGCTTTTGAAAATCCATCGATTAACCTAAAAAGCAAATTTCAACAAATCACCGCATGTGAACGACCATGCTAAAGTCATGTAAAATATTGATCAAGTAAGCCGTTTACTGTACTTTTGCAAGCAAAAAACAGTATCTAAAAATTGATGGAAGTTAGCGTTCATCATTTAGCGGAACCAAAAAATAGCGGAACTTTTTAATTCGCTAGCTCAATTGAAATTTAGCGGCAAAATTAAACCGCTAACAAAAAGTTATCGGACTAACTAGCGATTAGCGGATTAGCGGTTTTGTGCCGAACACTGGCATCGAGTGTTCAGGAAGTTGATCAAATACAGGAAAGAAATCCCCTCTTTCACGTGACGTTGCGCAAATGACAGTTGTGTATTTTTTGGTCATCGTTTTTTACCGCGAAATATTTTAACTCGCCATTTTCTTATTCATTCACTGTGTGTTGTTTTGCTTGGTGGTTGATACTCGCGCAGAGTATTCGGCCGAAAGTAAAATTGAAGTTGCGAAGAAAGTGCAACCGGGACCATGTTCCAGCGAAGTTTATATTCAGTTTCGGAGAATAAGGCTGATTCGGACGCAAGATGTTTCCCCCCGTGTGAGATCTTGGGCCATCACCCCGGAACGCAAGGCATATGCCAGCCTCGCACGGCGCTTTGGTAAGCTTAAGTGCCATCCGGAGTTTTAGGAAATATATCAACAATATTTTTTTGTTTGCAGAGAAAGAGTTCCGCCTGTGTGTTGTGTTGCAAGTATTATGAATATGTGTCCACATTGGTAAATAAAACATAAAAAAGGAAAAATATGAGTTTAAACATTTAAAAAAATAAATTTCAATATATTGTCAAGCAATTGTGTTCGTTTTTTTCTCATAGTGCATTGGGATTAATTTAAAAAATTAAAAAAAATGGGGAAATTAAACCTTAATTCATTAATAATCTCGGGAGAAAGCCTTTAAGAATTCACAGGAAAATTTAAACTGTCCTGCAAATTACAGGAAAACATGAATGCGAAGCTACAGGTCAATTTGACAGTTGTTTTCCTGAGCACTTTTTCTGTCCCGAGATTTGTCCTGTAATTTCAGCTGTTGAAAATACAGGACAAAATCGTTCCGACCACAGGAGAAAAGATTAAGTGTGTACCGTAAACTGGGGGAACTTTGATAACTTTTATCGTTCATTTTTCAATATTTTGGAAGGGGTTGCTTTTTCGTCATACCTAAAAGCTTTAAAACCCTTACTGAGGTGAGGAGTAATAAACATGATCATTGATTGCAGTAAATTCAAACGGCATTGGTAGTTATAATGAAATGTTTGTTACAAAACCAGATTTCGAGTTTCGGGGTTACTTTGATCACTATTGTTTTTACGTATCACAACATCTTCAAATTTATTGTTTTGATGGCATTAAGCACAGAAGGCTCAAAACAACGATAACAGTAATTTTATGTTTGGACTCAATTGAATTTTACTACGTTTTCTTTCAAAAACAAATATAATCGAAAGAAGGACAATGTTGCTGCATACATTTAGGGGCAAAAATTATAAACATTCCTCAATATTTTTTTGGCCTCAAAAACAAATAAAATTTTACGCTCATGCAATTCCCTAAATCCTTGTTCTGTCCCCATGTTCTTTTTTCTTCAAACTTCATGGAAAATGACCGTTTTTTTTTCAATATCCAAAATATATCATCAAATGACCATAAAAACAACACTTAAACCTAACCTAAATCAAAAAAAAAGTTGAACTTTTACATTAAACAACCCATTTGCTCCTATTATTTTACATAGTATTCCGTCTCACGACATAACTTGACGAACATAATTCCTAAAATTCACTCGGTTCATGGCAACCGTTCTCCAATTTCTCGGGCACCCCACGTTCGCCAGATCACGCTCCACTTGGTCTAACCACCTCGCTCGTTGCGCCCCTGCTCGTCTTGTTCCTACCGGATTCGTAGCGAACACCTGTTTTGCAGGACAGTCATCCGGCATTCTCGCAACATGTCCCGCCCAGCGTATCCGGCCAGCTTTCACCACCTTCTGGATACTGGGTTCGCCGTAGAGTCGCGCGAGCTCGTGGTTCATCCTTCGCCTCCACATTCCGTTCTCCTGTACGCCGCCAAAGATGGTTCTT
>NC_073693.1:340492280-340569445 GCF_029784155.1 Uranotaenia lowii
ACTATTAAACAACTTTTGGCATTTTCATTTCATACATACATACATCGAGTCCAAGCCCGTATGCTCGCACCTTCCTTTTTACCCGTCCATAAGGTTCTGTACAACGTCAGGTTGTAGTTTTATTTTTAAAAGAAATCCATTTTTCTCTTGAAGTCCGCCTCCGATTAGACTTTTGGGTTCTTCTGTGGGCCTGCTTCATAGTCGCCCAATATTTCTCTATTGGGCGAAGCTCAGGCGCGTTGGGCGGGTTCATTTCCTTCGTACCACTCCATTGTGCAGAAGCGAGATCCGGCCAGAAGATGATCGAGCCCTCGTGCTGTTTCAATAGTGTAGTAAGCGCTTCTGTAGGTACTCCTTAAGTTAAACCTGCCCGTTTACCGTGCCGTTCGTCACGAAGGGGGTGCTCCGCTTTCCGCAAGAGCAGATCGCTTGCCATATCATGTACTTTTTGGAAAATTGGATATTTTCTGCTAGCGAATCTCCTCCGGAACGCTGGAATTTGTCCTCTGCGGTGAGGAACAACAGGCCAGGGAAGCTGGACGAAAGCCCGCTTTCACGTTGGTTTCGTCGTCCATTACCAGGCAATGCGGCTTCGTCAGCATTTCGGTGTACAGCTGCCTGGCTCGCGTCTTCCCCATCATGTTTTGCCTTTCGTCGCGGTTAGGAGCCTTCTAAATCTTGATGTACGCAGGTTCTCCCGCTGCTTGGTCCGCTGGATGAATAAAACTTGACAAATTCAGCTTTTTGCGACATCCCGGACCGAACTTCTCGGATCACGTCTGAACTGCTTAAACTACGCGCTTGTGAATCTTTTTCACTGACGGAGCATGCATTTTTGCCGTTCTTCACCTTTCGGTCGATGGTTAAATTCTCGAAGTATCGTTTTAGTACTCTGCTGACCGTGGATTGGACGATTCCCAGCATCTTACCGATGTCCCGAAGTGACAACTCCGGATTCTTGAAATGAGTTTGCGCAGGATTGATTCAAATTTACGAAAAATGGCAGTGAAGCATGGCCAACGTGATCTATACACTCTTATCTCATTATAGGCGAAAGCTGAAGATATATTCCAAAAAAATTAAATTTCTACAGCGTTTTTCCGTGATGCAATTTGATGTGACACACCCTTTAGTAGAATTGCGCTATAGTTTCATAGAAATCATTGTTTTTATTGCAAGCATGGAAAAGTAAAATTGATGTATCTCGTTTGGATACAAGTGGATAAAGACGATTGTACCTGCGTCTAGAAGACAAAATCTTTGACTTTAATTTGCATCTAAAGCGAGCTGCCCGGTGTTGCCCGCTGTTTGTAAAATTAGGCGTGAAAAAGCACTATTTTCGGTAATCTTTTAAACACATCTCTGTAATATCACATTTTATATACTTGAAATGTTCAGCAAAGTGATGTAGTGAAACGAGACAAACAACTTTGTGGACCACGCTTTTTACTTAAAATGGATTTAAAAAGTTAATATTAAAAAACTGATTTTAAGAGGTTAAGTTTCTTATTTAGCCTATAGCTTGGAGTATTATTGTTTTTTTAAACTTGACATCTGAGACAACATTATAGAAAATTTGAGTTTTAACAAGTTTGTCGAAGGCAACAAAGAGCAGAAAGCTATTGGGGCGATTGCCCTGGCCCCCCCGGCTTAGGGGGGCCTTCGAGGAAAAAAGTGTTAACATTTCTTTAATCGTACTATAGTAATCCGGGGTAATATTGATCACCTTTTCAATATTTTTCGATTATTTTTTCTGTAAAGGGGAACACGGAATGTTTCTTAGGTTTAAAACCAGTACTGGCCTCCAATGAACGTAAAACATGGTTGCAGAAATTTATTAGTCTACTTTGAATTTGATTTAAAAATCGATTTCGTCTTTGTTTAGAATTTGATACTTTGGGGTAACATCGATTAGCCTCTATTTTGACGATTTTAACGAGTTTTCTTGATCATAAAGAATACAAAACACCTTCATAATATTATAAAATGCTTGTTTATCAATATTACCTTGCTTTTTAGCGTTTCTTTTAAAAACATTTATAATAAAAAAAACTATTATGGTTCATACATTCAGGGGCATAAATTAAAAATATTGCTAAAAAGTTTGAGCTACAAAAAAAAAATAAAACACATTCCTCTTGGCCCTCCTACCAGGCGCGGTCCTATGGGGGGGGGTGATCGGGGTGATCACCCCCCCCCAAGCGGCAAAAAACCGTTACAAAATACTCGCAAACGCAGGATTTTATATAAAAACTAAGAACTTTTCCTAGTAGGTGTACTTTCGAATTCTCAAATTTTTCCACTCCGTGGGGGGTTTGTTCAATAACAGAATTTATTAATCACTTAATAGCTTAAAATTGAAAAAAATGAGTTCACCGAACTAAAACAGCTGTAACTTGCAATTCGCTGGACCAAATTTCACCAAATAACTTTTGTTGAGGTGCTTACAGCGTTGATTTCGAATTTGCTGACCATATACGCTGCCGGCCATAAGTTTGGGATCACCCCCTCAAACAAAAGCTAATTTGTTTGGCCATATCTCAGTCATCTTATGACATATTGCATTTCTTTTGATCTCATTCTAAAGTCGATGAGCAAAACCTTCTTCGTATGTTATTGACAAAATATATATGTTAACTTAATATAACTTAAACTTGGTTTAAAGTTGGAAAATTTCCGAAAAATCGCACTTTATAATTAAACCTGATCAGTTCAGGGTTGGGTGGACCGAATTTAAAAATTTTAGTTGCATTTGAATCTTTTTTCATAAATATCAAAATACATTTCTTTAAATTTTGTGCTAAAATTTGCATAGTGCCTTACTTTTAAAGATAAAAATGACAAAATAGCTATTTATGTTTACGATCAAAAGTTTGAGCTAACTCCTCAGTATCGGCAAAAAGTTTGGGATCATGCGAAACATGCAATTTAATTTCGTGCGTATCTCTGTCATAAAACTACGTTCGCTAATCTGATAAGTTATCTTTAATACTGATGAATTTTTGAAGTTTTTTGGATATTTAGTGAAAATGTTTTTTCAGACTAACTTCGTAAAAACTTTAGCTATAGTTTGATCATTTTTTGATAATGTTCACCAAAAAGACGGTATGTTCAATAAATACCTGCAAACTTGTTTTGACCATAACTTTGATATCTTAAAAGTTATTGCAGAGCGTTTTTTCTCCATGTTTGATGGATCAACATATCTCGATCCTTTTTAGAAGTAAAAAAAACCTTTAAGTGTTAAATTACCTTTGGGACCGTTCAGATACCACGTGGACAAAAAAATTATATTTTACCCCCTTCTCCCTCTCCGTGCACAAGTGTGGATAGCTCCCTTCCCCAGATGTCCACCTAAACTGATTCGATTTTTGTTGTCTACATCTAAAACTACATTTCCATTTCTTGGTTTATTTTTCATTGCAAGCTCCGATTTTTAAAGAATGCATCTCCAAAGCCCATATTTTTTTCTAAATTAAAGATACCGAAACTGACTAGACAATTTTTATTAAAAAAATACATTTTTATGATTTAATTGAATACATTTGAATTTCTGATTTTTTTTAAAGAAAAACTTATTTTAAAACGTTTTGAAAAAAAAAATTAGCTTTCATTGTATTTGCCTCGACGTAGTAAAAATTATCGATTTTGATTTATTGATATAAAACGATAATTTGGTAATTTTTCAGATTTTTAGAACTTTTATTTAAATACTTTTACGATTGAAAAAAAATACAAATTTTAGATAAATATATGGAAAATGGCCAAACACATAAAATTAAAAATATGTTTTCTCAAAATAAGTTTTTTTTTTAAATTAATCATTAATTTTTCTTTTGAAGGCTCGTTTACTATGATATTTTTGTCTTTTATTAGCTTTTATGCACTTATACTCCTTTGGCTCGAAGGGCATCATACATTTTGAGCCGTTATCACAATTAAACAATTTTAATAATGATCATTAGTTTTTATAAAAAAATCCATTCATTAATTTAAAACTTTCAAATTAAATTAATTAAGTAAGAAATGGTTACGATAAAGTTGTTCTGAGACCAAATTATTATTAAAATTATAAAAATAAATTTCAATTATGGGGATTTTATGGTAATAAAAAATTACATTAAAAATTTTAAACTTAGATTATTGGTTGAAACTTGATATGAGTTATGCTTCAAATTCTGTAAAAAGCTTAAAAAATAGTGTTTTTCACCTGCTTTGATTAGGTGAGGTTTCCAGGTGAGATAAAAGTATTCCGTCATCCCCGACTATTTTGTCGGAAACAAGGCAATCGCTCAAGTTAAAAATTTGGAAGACATTTTTCTAATTTTTGACCAACACGGCTGGATTTCAGGATTCACACCAATTATATCTCCGATATGTACTGTTTTTAATTCATCTACACAATAATATTTAAAATTTTGAGTAGAAATCCAGCTTAATAATTTAGGTTAAAAAATCTACTCTGAATCTGAAAGTTTGGTTATTTCAATTGCAATTGATTATGACTTTCCACTGAAATATTGAAATAATATTAACTTTCAGAAATTATTTCTATATTCAATATACTTTTATTTTATTCAAACATTATACAAAAAGTTTGGAAATATTGAGAGCATGAAAAAAAACTACTTTTCACTTTTTTAAATTATTCGTTGCAAATTAGTTACTATTTCTTTGGATTCAGATACAATAAAATAAAAAATCTTGTATGAGAGCTCAAAATTCAAGAAAAAATAAATAAAAATGAAGTGTCAAAAACTTCATACCTAAGAATATGATTTTGATGATCTTATTTAGAATTAAATTTAAATTTAAAACTGAAGAATTGGAAAAAGAATTAATAATAATTCGATACTTTCGAACAACGATTCAGCAAAATACTTCGAAAAATAATTGTATATTCAGTTTTTAATTCACAGCAATTATTAAAGAACACTTTTGTTTTTAAATAATTGTTTTGGAATTGTTGTAAAATTTTGGTGAGGGTCTTACGCTGATATGAAGATGCCCAGAAAAAATATTGTGGATAACTTGAAGATTTTTTTAAATATTTTTTCTACGAAAATGTGTGTTTAATTTTCATTTGTGAAATGATATTCATAACGGAAAATTCTTTAAAGAATTCTTAAATTTTTAATTTTTAAAACTACCAATTGTAAAAATTACGAAAATAATCTTTTTATCAACACTTTTTCACAGTGACCATCTAAGATTCGCAAATCGTTTTATAAAAGGATATATAAATAAGTGTATTGAGAAAATTTGTTTAAAGTTTTCACTAATTTTTTTAAATTACAAACCTACAAAATACAAGTCTTATTTGCAACTGTAAACCCCCCCCCCCCTCCTCCTCCTCCTCCTCCTCCTCCTCCTCCTCCTCCTCCTCCTCCTCCATTTTGTTTCTTAAAATAAACGTTTTTTCGCCAGATATTTACGATATTGACTGATTTTCGAAAATTTGGAAAATCACCCCCCCCAAAAGCCAAAAGCCTCCTACTATTTCCATTTTCATTTTTTCCTCAAAGTTAACTATTTGATAGGGTTTCTAACCATTTCGCCAATACGGGCTTACTGTTGGAAAATGTCCTTATTTTTTAAATGTCAAAAATTTATCACTAAATGACTATAAAAATAGCTCTTTAACTGTACATATACAAAGAAAAAAAGTTGTTCTTTACATTCAACAACCCGTTTGCTTTTGTTTGCGAGCCTTGGAAAAAATAGATATTTGAATATTTTGAAATAACATTTTATCTAATAGAAAAAAAAAATCGAATACACTCAATTAATAGGCTTTTAAACGTAAAGAAAAGTTTTAAAAAACGTAAACTACAGACTCAGTTATTGATGATAATGTGAAAAAAATTATTGTTGGTCAAAGTTACCACGTTTTACGGCACTTCAATTTCTACAAATCTTTGAAAAGAAATTAAAAGTAGAAAATCGAAATTAAAACTTGAAATATTAAAACTGAAGGGGCCCCGTGAAATAATAGGGTGAGTGCTCCTACTTTCTAGCTAGAGCTTACTCTAGTCCTAAACTGCTGAAAATCGGAAATAACTCATTTCGTTTGCATAGATTCAAGACACTCCTATGCAAATAATAAACTCTCATACTTCCTCTATCCTATCATATCGCTTTTCACCAGAAAAATAATTCTAATAAAATTTTCGACGTTTTTTAGACATTCTCTCTACTGATAAAACAGACAGCTCAATTAGTAGGAAGCGTTTCGAGAAATCAGAGAAATCAAAAATATATCACATTATGTAACAGGCCAAGCCTAATTTTAATAGAAATCTACCATTGCTGTGATGAAAAAAAATCATTGGAAATCCCAAAAATAGGTGAAGGGTCCAAAAATAGGACATTTTCGGCCATGATTTTCCCTGATTAGGTATGACATCATTTTTTTAATACTAACCAAGCAATGTAAGTGCAACTTTTCGTAAGGGCATAATTTTAAACTTATATTTCCAACATTTTTGTCAGCTTTAGGTAAATAAGCTACAAGTTAACACAAAAATACTTCTATCTAGACTGCTGAGAAATATGCTCATGAGGATACTGTTTGAGATATTCAAATCAGAAATTAAGTTTTTTATTTGAACAGTTAAAAATCCCTCACATTAGCACATGGTGTTTTTTGTTTTAAATAAATTATTTAATTAGACTTTTGAAGTTTTTCGAGAAATCTAACTCCAATAAAGGGTACAAGTCTAGTATCAAAGCAGGGACAGTAGGTTCAAAGTAGGAAATTTTGATCATTATACCAAAATCGACAAAACCAAGGGAAATAAATCTCTTTGCAACTTGCAGATGAGACCATCAACTACGAATGAAATTTATAACAACTATATAACACCCGTCTATGTATGAGCAAAACATGGGGTTATATAAACCACCGCTTAAAGGGTTCAAAGTAGGGCAACTAAACCTATCCAGAATAGTTTTTCTCTTACAAGAGTTAAAAGGGGCCCTTAGGGTAAGCAGTGAAGAAGTTCTCCAGCATTTTGCGGGCTGAGAATATCATAATCTTAATATCTGGACAAAAATGAAGTAAACCGAATTCGAAAAATAAATTAGGAATAAGAAGAAGCGAAGCACCTTAGAGAAAACCCGAGAAAACTACCCCGATGACTTAATCCGGCCCTGCATATAAGATACAAAGGTCTGATATTCGAGAAAGTTGATCAATTTTTAGTACGAAAAATTCAATTTCCCCATGAAAACTTAAAAGTTTAAATTCACTCATATAAACGTTTCTTAAAAATTCTGAAAAAAAAAATAATGGAAGAGTTTTGAACCAAAGCGAAGCTTTTAAGACTACAGGGTTTCCAAAATCAAAAATAACCCCAAATCAACTTAGTTCACATTTTTTGGATCAAAACTCATCCATGATTTTTGCAGAATTTTTAAGTATCGATTCCAGACTTAAAAGAAAAATTAATAGTGTTTTTTAGAACAAACCTGAAAATCCGCGTTTTCTCATGTTAACGTTCTCATACAATTCTGCAAATAATTATGCATAAGTTTTGAACCAAAATGAAACTGAAACTTCTGCTGATTACCCCTAGTTGATTGAAACCGTAGTCAACATTTCTAAAGTTGAATAGGATTAGAGACAGCAAGTTTTCACTTAAGTGTTGTTAAAGGAGATCCATGTTTTCGGTGTAGTCCTGCAACAATTTTGAGCTCAATCGGTTAACTCTGTGGGCTCAACAACACTTAAGTTCCTGAGGGAATTCGACAAGACGGATCTTAAAAATCATTATTTTGGTTCATGATCACCAGTTCTGATTTAGTTCAAAACTTCTATAAATGATTCTGCACAAATGTTTTCAAGACCAGTGATGGTAAATTTCACCCGTCACGCTTGACCCGATTAGTTTTGTTTCATCAAACGACTGGCACTGTTCTCAATTGACGGAGCCTCACTACTCGCATGACGGATAAAGCACGACAACAATCAACATTTCTCCATCATCGACTGGCGAAGCTCCTACACATGGTCAAAATTTCTCCTGAGAGTGACTGGCAAATCTCTTCACACTTCGATCGGCTGCTGACGGCAGGTACAACTAATTGAACGACTTGCTGGCAGAGAGCAACAATAGCAATAAAAAATTGAAAACGAGCTTGCTGGCAGGAGCAACAATAATAATAAATGCTTTTCTTGTTCCTCTTCGGTCGTCTTCGGCTTGCTGCCAGGAGCAACAATAATAATAAATGCGTTTCTTTTTCGTCATCGGTCGCTTGAATGCGATTGCTTGACTAGGTTATTATTTTAGCTTCAAATGAATTGGGAATGAATGACTGCAAACGAAGTGACTGGTCGTTAAGGAACAGTCAATTGAGTTTGACAGACCAAGAGGATTCACAGTCACAGCTTCACGCCTCATGACGATGATATTTGCCAAGCCTGTTCAAGACCACTAGAAGCTTTGAGCCATCAAAAATTAAGTTAATAGGTGCACATTAGCAGTCACTTAGGTAATTAAAAAATTGATATTTTTATGACAAAATGGGCTAGCTCAAATTGGAATAAAAAATCGAAAAATATTAGATGGACACAAAAATCGGTCTTTCAATACATCTATCATTCCAAAGTTCTGCTTAAGATTAAGACATAAACATGCTTAAGTATTCAATAAAACTAATGCAACGCTACGCTTCTCACCTGGCGCGGAATTTCCCTGCCACGTGTTGCAAGCCCGCTTGTTTTGCGCCTTTCAAAGCTAGCAGGGGACAATGGCCCTGTCAAAAGGTCCTCAAATTTCCTACGAAAACCTACCCCCGAAACTCACCTGAAAGCAGCCGCGCTCGCCATCCGAGCAGAACAATCAAAACGTGGTCCCGATGGTCTTTTTTTCTTTCTCTTTATAGTTGGCAGCGAAAATTTCTGTTCTACAAACTGGACAAACCTCCAAACGTCTGTGTAATTAAATTTTCATCCTTAATTTATTACCCGAAGCTCATTGTTTTTACGATTTCCCTTTTGCCTCCCCTTGTTGAGAGCGAGATGCGTTAAGTCAACAGCAGTGTTCTAATTCCGTGTTGGCGATGTTTTGTTCCCGATTGTGCCGGTCTTGTTTCGGTGCTTTTCAGGCTGTCGTTATTTTTTTTTGTCCTGGAAGTTTGAAAAAGTGGGATAAAGGTTTCTCTTTTTTTCAAATGGTCAACAAAGTTTCTCAAAAATCCTTGGAATCGTGTTTGATTAGGAAAATCCAAGTTAATAGTTTCATCAATCAGTGGTGATATCGCACTTGTTTCAACTGAGGAAATCCATTTGCAAACCATGCATAGTAGGCTTCAACGGCTTGAGCCAATCATCATCGTCCGCTGCTAAGCCTACTAATTCGAAAAACGGTTGACTCCATTTAAGTATTGTAGTACGCGCATAGCAAGCGATGGCACGGCACGGCCTTCTGGCACTTCTTGTACCGAGCTCATGAAGCTACTTACTAAGTACTTCTACATACCGAGATCGATTTCACAATTTGTCGAACAACTTTGCGATCGCAGCAAGCAGGCGCTGGTTTTCTCGAAGACGACAGTACCAAGTTGCCATCCATCAATATACAAATGTACAGCACCGGGGCAAAACATTCAACGATAAAGCAACAATAATTGTTCGGATAGATGCCGAGGTAGGCTACTCGATACTCGCGAGGTGGACTCATCGAATCGAAAAACATAAACACTGCATTGAAATTAAAAACAAAACAGAAATAGTAACGCGCCAACAACAATAGCAACAATAACAAAATCTAATGCACAGTAACACAATCGACACCGTCTGAGTATTGCTTGCTGTGAGCTGAGCTAAGTATGGAAACATGTCAGACGTCTGATGGCGGCAGCAATTGACTACAGTTCTGACTAAATGTGTTGAACTTATAAAACAAATTTTTTATTGTTTTTTTATTCCTCAAGATGAATATTGAAATGCTCGTTTAAAAAATTGGTTATGGATAAAAACAATTTTGAAGGATTCTAAGATAACTAAGCTTTCCAGATTGTCCGGTTTTGTCTGGATTTTTGCGGATATTTGACTAAAATTTAAGGAAAAGTTTCACCCAGTTACCCAGATTTGGCCCGGATTTATTCACTTTATTTGCAAAGTCTTAAAAACAAAACCAATTTAAGGAAGTTTTTTCAAAACAATCATTAACGGTTGTTTGGAAGCCAAAAATTACGATTTAGCATCTGATAATGTGTTTTTATGAATTTTTTTTTCAAAATTCTTGATTTTAATTAAATAACTAGCTCACCCGGTGTGCTTTGCAACCCCTGTCATGGAAAAAAATTAATTTCGATAAAATTATTATAATTAAAATAATCTTTTGATTAAAATTTCATCACTTTTAAAAAGCAAACTATTTTTCATGATCTCCGAGCTTCTAGATTGTCTTGAGTCGTACCATAACTTGAAGGTTGAAGGAGCCACTCTTTAGAGAAAAAAAAAATAGGAGGGATGTTTTATACAATTTAATATACTTTTTGAAGGGGAAGGAGTATTAAGGTACAGGAAAATTTGTACAGTTTATGAAAACACTTTGGCTTTGATAATATTATGTATGTTCCATTTATTGAATATGAGAGTCTGAATTCATTAAAATGAGAAGCGTCTATCAAAACAGTGTGTCATCTGAATGTGTAGAACCTTTTTTGTCAATTTAATAAATATCTCACTATGTCAAAACGCTTACGTTTATCATTTTTAACAAAAATGTATCGAAGATTGTTGAAATTTTGTCAGTTTTTAATTGGTCTCGTATGGAAGCCCCCCCCTTTTCGGATTCGGAGGGGTTTGAAAATATCGAAGGAACCATTCCCGGTCTTGAAAACGGTTTCACCCCAAATTTTACGCGCATCGAATCAGAAGTTTCCAAGAATTGTTCGAATTGTGTCTCATTTTTATGAATTTTGTATAAGATCCCCCTTCCTTAAAGTCGGAGCGAGTTGAAAGTATTTTAGAAACCATCTCCGACCCCAAAAACTCTATCATATAAAAATCCGGTCTGGATACACTCGAGGGAAATTCTGGCAACCTTACCCGTGCTATGTGTCAATTAAAGTGTGATACGGCCAAATTTGGTCAAGGGAAAACGCGTGTAAATCGGTGAAATCTTTTATTTAAAAAATCAAATTAAATTTCTTTTTCAAGTTTAATTTTAGTATAAAATTCAGGAAAATATTCAGTTAGGCTTCCGATTTCCCAAATCCGAATTGCCGGGCCTTACGATTAACCCTTGCCATCAGATTTTGTACAGCCACCTTGTCCACCTTCTTCGCCGCAGGTTTAGCAGATTTTTTGGTCTTCTATAGGTTCCGCTTGACAATAGCCCAGTGTTTCTCAATTGGGCGGAGCTCAGGCGTGTTGGGAGGGTTCTTGTCCTTGGGAACCACCTGCACGTTGTTGGTGGCGTACCGCTCCTTGACCTTTTTACCGTAATGGCAAGATGCCAAATCCGGCCAAAACTGTGCGGAACAACCGTGTTTCTCCAGGAAAGGCAGCAGACATTTATCCAAACACTCTTTCACGTAAATTTCTTGGTTGACAGTCCCGGAAGCAATGAAAACGCTGCTTTTCAAGCCACAGCTACAGATGGATTGTAAAACCAGATATAATTGTTCGCGAACTTTGACAGTTTCATGTGCTTGAAAACATTTGCTACCTTTCCCCTTCCTTTTGCCGTATAAAACTTCTGTCCCGGAAGCTGCTTGTAGTCGGCTTTGACGTAGGTTTCGTCGTCCATTATCACGCAGTCAAACTTCGTCAGCATCGTCGTGTACAGTCTCCGGGATTGCGCTTCGGAGTCACTACCTTCTTGTAAGTCGATAGTCCGGCTCGTTTTTTGGCTCGATGCACGGTTGTAGACGATACACCCAGCTTATTTGCGGCATCTCGGAGAGAGAGGTTAGGGTTTCGCTTGAAACTACCGGCAACTCTCTTTGACGTCTCAGCGGCTTCCGGTTTTCGATTTCCCCCCGATCCAGACTTCCTGGCTGTCGACAAACGTTCCCCAAATACTTTAAATACATTTGTAACGGATGATTTGGAAACTTTTAGCGATTTTGCCAGCTTTGCGTGCGAGTAGCTCGGATTTTCGCGATACGCGAGCAAAATTTTTATACGCTGCTCTTCTTACTTGGACGGCATTTTGACAACTAAAGAGTGATTTCCAAAATCAAAATAGGAGTAACATTCTACACACACACACACACCTTCAAAATGAGGGGTGTTTAGATTTTTTGATAGTTGATATTGACCAAATTTTGACCGTATCACCCCCAGGCCTCAGTAGGTATTTTTTTCTAAGTAGTTACCCGATCAGAAGGGAAAAACAAAATTATATCAAAATGAGATATTTTGATACCAATTTTTTTCTATCTAAATGAGTTATAATTCAGTACTCGTAGGATGTTAAAATATCTCAAATTATATCAAAAAATCTATACGATCATAACTAAATTATATCAGTTTTAGATATGCTCCTATCAAGATTATATCTCATGCAGATAGCATAGTTTGATATTGGGCAGAACAAATCCTATCAAAATTATAACTTATCAAGATATGCATGGTTCGAGAAAATTTTCTAGTGGAATGCCGATAAATCACATTATTGGCTAAAACCATGATCCATTTTTGGTTTCCCAAAAATTTGATTCAATTTTATGAATCTGTTGAGCGAAACTCATTAATGTAAGGTTTGAGCCGTTGACTTCGATGTCCGTGTTTCAGAAAAAGTTGTACGTATATCAAAATAAGATATAATCATTTTATTTTAGGACAATCCGAAAAAAATCTTGATCATTGAATATGAGCTAAACCCTGTTCAAGTTTGTCAATCAGAATAAGATATAATTCAGATTAGAGAAATTTAAAATCGAAAATTTGGAGTACTTAATTATAACTGAATCAGATGTAAATATCTTGATGAGATACGTTTGAGTTATTATTTTGATATGCTCTCCTGATCGGGTATGCAATATCTCGCTAGGCACAAGCAGGTCAGACAAACTTATTGGTTTTTCAATGCTAGAAGACACACTTCTATTGAACAGCCTATAACTTTTTTTTGCCTTATTCGATACGAAGTTACGGTCTTCGACTAAGTTGTTCAGCAGGAAATTCTCTTTGCTGAATTTTTAATTTGGCACAAAAACCATAAGCAGGATCGGTTCCATAGAAGAAACAAAAAATTTGTTGATTTTTAAAAACAAATTATTCAATTCTCTCATACAAACATAGAAACTCAAATTTACTCATGAAAACGTTTCTTAAAAATTCTGCAGCTAATGGATGGATGAGTTTTGGATTAATACTGAGCATTATTGAAACCCTGGACTTAATAAATTAAAAAATTATTCCCAAATCGACTGAGTCTATAAGGGTAAGGTTGCCAGATTTTTTTCAACACATATCCGGGCCGGACAGATCCAAGCTATATTATCTAAAAACCTGGCGAAATCTGGGCATTTGATTGCAAAATTGTAGATCAAAACCCGGACAATATCTGACCAAATTTGGCCACACCCTAGTGACTTCAAAGCAAAAATAAAGAAAAAAAAAACTTGAAAAACTTATCAATAAATTTGTTTTTATGTTACGACCGGATGTTTTTCATTAAATATTTTTGGCTTTTTCGGTCTTTTCAGTATATCAAACAACTTTGTTTTGAAATACCCGACGTTTCGACCAGTTTTGGTGGTCTTTTTCAAGGGAACTAGAAATTTTTTATAGAATTACAAATTTGTTACGGAGCGTTGTTAATTAATAAATTATGTAGTGTGTAACTCACTTATCAGTCTGTTGTTCTTGTCAATGTCGTTTTTATCCAACGGTTAGGAGTCCAGAATTTGCTGCTCGTCTGTGGTAGACAACATGTTATTTTAGTACAATAGATTAATTTTAACTTTCTTACATTTTTGCACGGATAAATAATTTATTAATTAACAACGCTCCGTAACAAATTTGTAATCTATATATATAAAAATGAATTTCTGTCTGTCTGTCTGTCTGTCTGTCTGTCTGTCTGTCTGTCTGTCTGTCTGTTCCCTATAGACTCGAAAACTACTGAACCGATTTGCTTGAAACTTGGCAGGTGAGGGTATTGGAGGCAGGGGAAGGTTCCTATTATGGTTTGAGACCCCTCCCCCTATTATGAAGGGGGGGAGGGGCCTCCCAAACAAAAGAAACTTTTTTGCATAACTCAAGTACACATCAAGTAAATGGTATAAAATTTGGCATGGGGTGGTATTTGGGAACGAGGAATATTTCTATGAATATTAGGTACCCCTCCCTCCTCTCAGTGGGGTGATAGGAAGGGGGGAGGGGGGATACCTTACAATTTTTCATATAACTCGAGAGCTAATCAAGATATTGGATCCAAATTTGGCATGTGAAGGTATGTGGATACGAAAAATATTTCAATGATTATTTGAGACCCCTCCCTCTTTCCAGTTGAAAGGGGGAGGGGCCTCTTTCCTATTTTTTTTATATAGTTCAAAAACTAATAAAGCAATTTGAACCAAATTTGGCATGGGAGGGTATTTGGATACGAAAAATATTTCTATGATAATTTGAGACCCCTCCCTCTTTCCAGTAGGGAGATATAAAGGGGGAGGGGCCTCTTTTATAGTTTTCAACATAACTAAGAAAGTAATTAAGCAAATGGAACCAAACTTGGCATGGGCGGGTATTTGGGAACGTGACATGTTCTAATGATTGTTTGAGACCCCTTCCTTCTTACAGCGGGGAGGAAGGAAAGAGGGAGGGGAGTTTCATACAATTTTTACTGCATAACTCAAGAACTAAAACAGCAAATGGAACCAAATTTGGCATGGAATGATATTTGGGTACGAGAAATGCTTCTATGAATATTTGGTAACCTTCACTCTTTCGAAGAGGTGGAAGCAAATGGGGAGGCGAGGTCTCCCTTACAATTTTCAGTATAACTGGAGAGCTGATCAAGCAAATTGAATCATATTTGACATGTGAGTGTATTTGGATACGAGAAATGTTTCTATTATAAATTGAAGCCGTACCTTTTAAGCGGTAAGATATAAAGGAAGAAGGGAGGGGGGGGGGGTTTCCATTTTTTTTTTTCCATAACTCAAGAATTAATCGAGAAAATGAAACCAAATTTGGCATCAAAAAGTATTTGAGTACGAAAAATACTTTTATGAATATTAAGTTATCACCCCTCTATTGAAAGAAGAGAACGGAAAGGGGGATGGTACTCCCTTTCAAGTTTATTCAAAACTCAAAAATTTACTACGTAAATAAAACCAAATTTGGCATGGCATGGAATATAGGAAGGGAAGAGGGAAGCTTACATTTAACTTTTATTTTACAAAATCCGAGAAATGGACAATACTTAACATGGAAAATCATTTTGGTATGACTCCATGATTATTTGACACATCATCCTCCTTTCAGTGAGAGGTACATGGGAGGAGGGAGGTGAGCCCAATACAATTTTGTTAGCATATGTTCTCAATTTATGCTTACGAAGCCAACAAATGGAAACAAATATGGCATGGAAAGGTACTTGGTTACGAGATATGTTTCTACGATTGTTATAGACTCTTATGCTTTACAGTGTAGAGAGGGAAAGAAAGAAAGGGGCTCGATACAATTTTGTTGCAAAGCTTAAATACTTATCAACCAATGGAACTACACTTGATATAAGAGGATTTTTGGGAACGAAAAAAATATTTATTAAAGATTACAATCTCCATTCAGCAGGGGGTGAAGGGAAGGACAGGAGGGCTCTCTAATCAGTTTTTTAGCATAAATCCAGAACGTATCAAGCAAAAACTACCATACTTTATAAGTTAGATTATTTACGAACGATTAATTTGGGACCCTTCTTTTTTAGGGCGAAACTTAAGGAAACAGATGAAAATTATCAGATCTTTAAAACAAGTTTATAAATCAAGATTCAGAATATAAGTTATGGTTTGTGTTGCAATTTGAAACTCCAGCTGAAGCTCTCATTTTATAGTGGTTGCTTATTAATTTCGTCATAATTTGATTTAAAATAATACCAAAAACAATAAAAATTTGAATGATTTCTGAAATATCATTTGATTCTGAAAGGTGTAGCAAAGCACACCGGGTCAGCTAGTTCTATAATAAATTTCTAGTTCCCTTGAAAAAGACCACCAAAACTGGTCGAAACGTCGGGTATTTCAAAACAAAGTTGTTTGATATACTAAAAATACCGAAAAAGCCAAAAATATTTAATGACTTATCAATAACATTTTAAATCGTTTTTAGGTTTTCTTTCTTGATTTTTCTTATAAAAGTTACCCAACAAAAATTGTTTCGGATGCAAAAATAAGAAAAAATTACAACACAATATGTTTTTTGTTTGATTTGGCAAATAAAGTGAATAAATCCGGGCGAAATCCGGGCAAAATTTGTATTAAGTATTCAGACTAACCCAAATAAAGCTGGACATTCTGGCAAGCTTATATTAGGGTAAAGTTGCCAAAATTTTTCACGCACGTATCCGGGTTGGACAAATTCAGGCAATGTTATCTAAAAACTTGGAAAAATCCGGGCATTTGATTTTAAAAAATTTCATCCTAAAATCTGGCTAGATTTGGGCAAAACCAATGAATTTTTCACCAAATATCAAGAAAAAACGATTGAATTTATTTTTTTTAACAAATCACATCCGCAGATTTAAATTTCTTTTTAGACTTCCAAAAAACAGTTCATGATTATTTTCATAAAGCTTACAAAAATAATAACGACTCGATTCAAGTTTGTTTTTTTTTGATTTTGCTAAATAATGAGATGATACGGGCAAAACAGGGCTATTTTTAACAAAATCCAAGCATCCGGGCCGAACCGGTCTCTTACTAAATTTTGTATCAAATATCCAAACAAGTCCAGTTAAAACCGGACAATCTGGCAAGCTGAAAGTAATATTTAATATCTGGTAACACTGTAGGACTGTTACTTTCAATTAAAAAAGGGGTACTATTACGATTTTTTCTAACATTTTCACTTTGTCCATAGATAGTTGCATACTAATTTAAAGGTTTTCAAGGGTCGCTGAGAAACTATGCCAGTATTGATTAATTCTTGTTTGAATCAAGATTTGGGGATAGGAGCTAGGTTTCATGGATGTTAGGAAATGAGGGCCACCCTTGTGTACATAATTGACAGCACTACTCAGATTGGTTTGGCCATTTTACAGACTTCCAGACTTTTCATATTTCTTCCAAACAATTCTAGACTTTTGGGTTTGGACATGAATTATTCTACAAAACAGTGAAATTTCATAATGTTTTTGATAAAATGTCAGGAAATGATAAGAGTTAGCAACTGAAAAGCTTTAAAAAGATATTTTTAATGGGTATACCTATACGGGAAATAAGGCATAATAGCGACCTTGAGAAGGACGCTTGTTCATTCACAGAAAACAGCTAAAATATGTGAGTTACTCCACTGTTTCGTGTTCAGACACTAAAGAAGTCTGTTATGTCCAGACCAAAGATGGGCTATTTTCGGATAAAAAAGACATCTAGTCTTGTTACCGTCCAAAACTTAAAGAGGGATTTTATTGGGCATCAATTAATTATTACAATTTTTCCCGAGTAAAAATTGTATAATATCATAAAACAGGCAACACTTAATGAATAAAGACAAACGCTTCACAAAGTTGAACAATAAAAGTGTGTCGTTCGTTCATAGAGTGACCAAATTGTTGAGAATCAACAAAGTCTATTTTCTAACTGGCTGAAACCTGAAAAATAGATAAAAACATTTTCATTTAATATTTTCTTTCAGAAAGCTGAAAATCAGTCACTGTTGGGGCATAATGAGCACCATTAATCGGGTACGATGAGCATTTTCTGCCGCAGAATCTTGCAGCAAATTCAACTCGATGAAGTCAACTGAGTTATAGAGCTACAGCTTGACTATTTTCATCTGAAGTTTTGGCCTATTGGTAAGGAAGGTATCGGAAAGATAATCAAAGGACTCGAGTTCGATTCCTGCTCGGGGCAAATTTTATTTTTTTCATCTAACATTCATGATCGATGCATTTTGCACTAAACGGTGAGTCGCAGAATCATCAAACAAAGCAAAAGCAAAAATTAGCATATATGTCTGCTTGTAGACTACAAACACTTCACACACACTCATATATTATATTTCTGGTGCTTTGTTTGGGGAATGATGCTACTATCCGTATAATGCCACTTTCAAAATAATCGACCATGAATCTCTGTCACCTTAGCAAAAGGCTAATTCGTTAAATGTAAACTAGTCAAGTTGTGGCTCTATAAGTCAGTTGACTTCATCGAGTTGAATTCGCGGCTAGATTCTATGGCAGAAAATGCTCATCGTGCCCCGATCAAAGGTGCTTTGTACAACAATGTAAGTCTGCTTCATTTAATATTGGAACAAATTCTTTTGCTCATTGTGGCGCTCCTAGTGGACGGATTTGGAAACTTTTTTCACCCACGTGTCGGGAAATTCATTACCTTTCACCATGTATTTATGTCATAACACCAAACGATAGCATTTAGTAAACAACCGCCATGGAAGCCGAACGGAGAGATCAAATTGTGCACAGTTTTCTTGAAAATCCATTGTTGTCTGCATCGAAGCTAGCTAAACAGCTTAAAATGCCCAGAAATACCGTATGGCGTGTTATCAAGCAGTACAAGGAAACATTGACGACGGCTTGGAAGCCGCATTCGAAGCGTCGGAGTGGAACTGTCGACCGGAAACTGCGTGGGAAAGTCATCAAGGCCGTCAAGAGGAATCCCAATCTTTCAGACCGCGATTTGGCCAATAAGTTCCAGGCCGCTCACAGTACGGTGCGACGAATTCGTCTCCGGGAAGGAATAAGGTCATTCCGAGCCAGCAAACAGCCAAATCGGACGCTGAAGCAGAACAATGTGGCCAGAATCCGTGCTCGAAAGCTGTACGACCAAGTGCTGACCAAGTTCGACGGATGGATGTAAAGTCTGCTTCATTTAATATTGGAACACAAACAATTGCGTGTAGTTCAGTCATTTATTAACGAATTCATAATTTGTTTTTCATACAAATGCAGCATTTTCTTTACTCTTTCATAAAAAAAATTAAAAAAATTATTCATTGCTGTTTCGAAGAAATTCTCGTACTCGTACTCGTAAGAAAACTGTGCACAATTTGATCTCTCCGTTCGGCTTCCATGGCGGTTGTTTACAAAATGCTATCGTTTGGTGTTATGACATAAATACATGGTGAAAGGTAATGAATTTCCCGACACGTGGGTGAAATAAGTTTCCAAATCCGTCCACTAGGAGCGCCACAATGAGCAAAAGAATTTGTTCCAATATTAAATGAAGCAAACTTTACATCAAGATATCAGTGCTTACATTATAGATCAAGATGATTTAACGATCATAAGAGCTTATTTTTAGGTGCTCAAAAATTATAATATTTTCATCAATTGAGAATGTAGTTGATTTGAATAAATGTTTCTGTAAAAATGATAAGGAGATTTATTTTTTGCTGAAAAATTAATACAATAGGAAATACAAAATGATTCCTCGTGAAAATTTACTTGAAAAAAATATGTATTTCCTTAGAAAAGAGGAGTGCTTACTACGTTCCGGTTGCTCTTTATGCCCTTATCTTCCCTATACTGCGAAGATATATGACATGAACATGGACATGGAGTTAAGCATAGCACGTACTTGCGCTGACTGCTTGCAAAGTTGCCTATCCAGACTTTTCCAGACATTCTTTCGAAATCATCCAGACTTTTTTGAAAAACAGTTGGCATCTCTGACGTGGACAGATAAACCGCACTTGCCAAATTTTATCGCGCATTGTGTTGAGGAGAAGTCTGAGATAGAATGTTGGAATGTATGAATGATATGTTGATTCTCCACCATGAGTGCACGGATTCACCGCAGTTTCTGCCTAAGTATGTGCCTATGGCTTCGTATGAAATTTTATGGATTAAATCATTTGTGTTGATGTAGGTTTACTTTGGAAGAACGAGGCAATCAGATGGGCTTGTTTACTTACAGATTGTATTTTATTGATTTGTATTGTATTGTATTGTATTGTATTGTATTGTATTGTATTGTATTGTATTGTATTGTATTGTATTGTATTGTATTGTATTGTATTGTATTGTATTGTATTGTATTGTATTGTATTGTATTGTATTGTATTGTATTGTATTGTATTGTATTGTATTGTATTGTATTGTATTGTATTGTATTGTATTGTATTGTATTGTATTGTATTGTATTGTATTGTATTGTATTGTATTGTATTGTATTGTATTGTATTGTATTGTATTGTATTGTATTGTATTGTATTGTATTGTATTGTATTGTATTGTATTGTATTGTATTGTATTGTATTGTATTGTATTGTATTGTATTGTATTGTATTGTATTGTATTGTATTGTATTGTATTGTATTGTATTGTATTGTATTGTATTGTATTGTATTGTATTGTATTGTATTGTATTGTATTGTATTGTATTGTATTGTATTGTATTGTATTGTATTGTATTGTATTGTATTGTATTGTATTGTATTGTATTGTATTGTATTGTATTGTATTGTATTGTATTGTATTGTATTGTATTGTATTGTATTGTATTGTATTGTTTGTATTGTATTGTATTGTATTGTATTGTATTGTATTGTATTGTATTGTATTGTATTGTATTGTATTGTATTGTATTGTATTGTATTGTATTGTATTGTATTGTATTGTATTGTATTGTTACAAAGATTATTAATTTTAAAATTATCTGGCAATGATTCATCGATTTATTTTGATATGTACTTTATTTGATTACTTCAGCCTGTGTCTACTAACATTCACCACACTGTTTTACCGGTCGCCCAGAAGGTTTTCTGGCGGTCTTCTGCTGCCATGCCATGCCGTGTGTCTCTCTTTCTCTGCTTGCGGCCCAAGCGGATCATAATTGTTGCTCTGAATGATGTCGTC
Source organism: Uranotaenia lowii (assembly GCF_029784155.1). Taxonomy (NCBI): domain Eukaryota; kingdom Metazoa; phylum Arthropoda; class Insecta; order Diptera; family Culicidae; genus Uranotaenia; species Uranotaenia lowii. The sequence goes on from NC_073693.1 coordinate 340,513,283, forward strand.
ACTTTCGAAAATAACATCGATCGCGCAAAAAACCAGGGTTTGAAAAAATTGCAACTGCACACCCGGCGGCATCGGGCGTAGAAACCGATGTAAAACATATCAGACAAACTGGCTCTCGCTGCTGGCTGGCTGCGTCTCCGTTTATCAACTCATGCTCTTTATGATTGGGGAGGAAGAAGGTGGAGGCACTGGTAAAAACTGATGGTTTAAAGAGGCGCATCATTGAAGGTTCGTGAAATTAATAAAAAAATACCTTGACAACTTTGGCCGAGCCCGGCCGCCTGTCATGGCAAAACAAAACAATGCCGTTCGAACATTTTGACGGATGACGGTTCGATAATGTAATGAAATCGGAGCACTCAGCAAAACTAGGTGTAATTAGGACTAGATACCAACACCATGGACGCGTGGCTGCGGCATGTTTGGAATCAAAGCTCAGCGCAAGCTGTGGAGAAACTCTAGTTGAGAAAATACAAGTACCCACCTGGGTACATATCGATTGGCCACGATTGGGGAACAAAGTTTCAATCATCCGAACAAACTTCAAGCGGGGGAAAAACATTTGGGGAATTTATTTTGCTTGGCACAATGTTTACTTAATAAATCAGTTCAAACGATGATGATATTATTTGCAAATGAAATATCACCTAATCGATGCGAGGCCAGTAAGGCCTAGTCCAAACTTTGCCACTCGATTTGCGATTTGAGTTCAGTTTACGTGAAAAAACTTGTATATTTAATTTCAAAATTGTTTTGCGTGTGGCTATTGTCCACGTTAATTCGGTATGTAAAGATAAGATCGCCTGAAATACTGAAGGTGGTGTTGGTTCGATTTCCGACTTCGGCAAGAAATCGTTTGGGTTCGAATCCTATAAGTTCATTCATAACTCAGAGGGAATGCACCTGAGGTGACAAAAATGACACACTAATGACACAAGCATTTTACAAAAATGACACAAAAATTACACAAAAATTACACAAAAATTATACAAAAATGACAAAAAAAAAACACAAAAATGAATAAAAAAAATGGCACAGAACTGACACAAAAATGTCACAAAACTGACACAAACTGACCAGAAATAACACAAAAATGACCCAAGAAAACCCATTAATAACACAAAAATGGCACAAAAATGACACAAAAACTACACAAATGACAAAATTGAAAAAAATGACAAAAATGACACATAAAATGGCGAAAAAATGGCAAAAAATAACAAAAAAAATTAAACAAAGGACATGAATGAAAAAAATTATAATAAAGACAAACTGACAAAATTGACGCAAATGGAATGTAAAATGACTTAAAATGACACAAAAATGACATCGAACAATATGACACAAAAATGACACAAGGAAGATTAAAAATTGGTACAATAATGACACAAAACTTGCACAAAAATAATTCAGAAATGAGACAAAAATGACAAAAAAGACATGAAAATGACATAAAAATGACGCAAAAATAACACAAAAATGACAAAAATGTATAATAAATAAAATTTATAAAAATTATGAAAAATATAAAATGTGACAAAAATGACAAAAATGACAAAAATGACAAAAATGACAAAAATGACAAAAATGACAAAAATGACAAAAATGACAAAAATGACAAAAATGACAAAAATGACAAAAATGACAAAAATGACAAAAATGACAAAAATGACAAAAATGACAAAAATGACAAAAATGACAAAAATGACAAAAATGACAAAAATGACAAAAATGACAAAAATGACAAAAATGACAAAAATGACAAAAATGACAAAAATGACAAAAATGACAAAAATGACAAAAATGACAAAAATGACAAAAATGACAAAAATGACAAAAATGACAAAAATAACAAAAATGACAGAAATGACAAAAATGACAAAAATGACAAAAATGACAAAAATGACAAAAATGACAAAAATGACAAAAATGACAAAAATTACAAAAATTAAAAAAATTACAAAAATTACAAAAATTACAAAAATGACAAAAATGACAAAAATGACAAAAATGACAAAAATGACAAAAATGACAAAAATGACAAAAATGACAAAAATGACAAAAATGACAAAAATGACAAAAATGACAAAAATGACAAAAATGACAAAAATGACAAAAATGACAAAAATGACAAAAATGACAAAAATGACAAAAATGACAAAAATGACAAAAATGACAAAAATGACAAAAATGACAAAAATGACAAAAATGTCAAAAATGACAAAAATGACAAAAATGACAAAAATGACAAAAATGACAAAAATGACAAAAATGACAAAAATGACAAAAATGACAAAAATGACAAAAATGACAAAAATGACAAAAATGACAAAAATGACAAAAATTACAAAAATTAAAAAAATTACAAAAATTACAAAAATTACAAAAATTACAAAAATGACAAAAATGACAAAAATGACAAAAATGACAAAAATGACAAAAATGACAAAAATGACAAAAATTACAAAAATGACAAAAATGACAAAAATGACAAAAATGACAAAAATGACAAAAATAACATAAATGACAAAAATGACAAAAATGACAAAAATGACAAAAATGACAAAAATGGCACAAAAATGACACAAAAATGACACAAAAATGACACAAAAATGACACAAAAATGACACAAAAATTACACAAAAATTACACAAAAATGACAAAAATGACAAAAATGACAAAAATGACAAAAATGACAAAAATGACAAAAATGACAAAAATGACAAAAATGACAAAAATGACAAAAATGACAAAAATAACATAAATGACAAAAATGACAAAAATGACAAAAATGACAAAAATGACAAAAATGACAAAAATGACAAAAATGGCACAAAAATGGCACAAAAATGACACAAAAATGACACAAAAATGACACAAAAATGACACAAAAATGACACAAAAATGACACAAAAATGACACAAAAATGACACAAAAATGACACAAAAATGACACAAAAATTACACAAAAATGACACAAAAATTACACAAAAATTACACAAAAATGACACAAAAATGACACAAAAATGACACAGAAATTACACAAAAATGACACAAAAATGACATAAAAATGACACAAAAATGACACAAAAATGACAAAAAAAATGACAAAAAATGACGAAAAAATGACACAAAAATGACACAAAAATGACACAAAAATGACATAAAAATGACACAAAAATGACACAAAAATGACAAAAAAATGACAAAAAATGACGAGAAAATGACACAAAAATGACACAAAAATGACACAAAAATGACACAAAAATGACACAAAAATGACACAAAAATGACACAAAAATGACACAAAAATGACACAAAAATTACACAAAAATAACACAAAAATTACACAAAAATGACACAAAAATTACACAAAAATGACTCAAAATGACTCAAAAATGACACAAAAATGACTCAAAAATGACACAAAAATGATACTAAAATGACACAAAAATGACACAAAAATGACACAAAAATGACTCAAAAATGACACAAAAATGACAAAAAAATGACACAAAAATGACACAAAAATGACACAAAAATGACACAAAAATTACACAAAAATTACACAAAAATGACAAAAATGACAAAAATGACAAAAATGACAAAAATGACAAAAATGACAAAAATGACAAAAATGACAAAAATGACAAAAATGACAAAAATGACAAAAATAACAAAAATGACAGAAATGACAAAAATGACAAAAATGACAATAATGACAAAAATGACAAAAATGACAAAAATGACAAAAATGACAAAAATTACAAAAATTAAAAAAATTACAAAAATTACAAAAATTACAAAAATGACAAAAATGACAAAAATGACAAAAATGACAAAAATGACAAAAATGACAAAAATGACAAAAATGACAAAAATGACAAAAATGACAAAAATGACAAAAATGACAAAAATGACAAAAATGACAAAAATGACAAAAATGACAAAAATGACAAAAATGACAAAAATGACAAAAATGACAAAAATGACAAAAATGACAAAAATGACAAAAATGACAAAAATGTCAAAAATGACAAAAATGACAAAAATGACAAAAATGACAAAAATGACAAAAATGACAAAAATGACAAAAATGACAAAAATGACAAAAATGACAAAAATGACAAAAATGACAAAAATGACAAAAATGTCAAAAATGACAAAAATGACAAAAATGACAAAAATGACAAAAATGACAAAAATGACAAAAATGACAAAAATGACAAAAATGACAAAAATGACAAAAATGACAAAAATGACAAAAATGACAAAAATTACAAAAATTAAAAAAATTACAAAAATTACAAAAATTACAAAAATTACAAAAATGACAAAAATGACAAAAATGACAAAAATGACAAAAATGACAAAAATGACAAAAATGACAAAAATGACAAAAATTACAAAAATGACAAAAATGACAAAAATGACAAAAATGACAAAAATGACAAAAATAACATAAATGACAAAAATGACAAAAATGACAAAAATGACAAAAATGACAAAAATGGCACAAAAATGACACAAAAATGACACAAAAATGACACAAAAATGACACAAAAATGACACAAAAATTACACAAAAATTACACAAAAATGACAAAAATGACAAAAATGACAAAAATGACAAAAATGACAAAAATGACAAAAATGACAAAAATGACAAAAATGACAAAAATGACAAAAATGACAAAAATGACAAAAATAACATAAATGACAAAAATGACAAAAATGACAAAAATGACAAAAATGACAAAAATGACAAAAATGACAAAAATGGCACAAAAATGGCACAAAAATGACACAAAAATGACACAAAAATGACACAAAAATGACACAAAAATGACACAAAAATGACACAAAAATGACACAAAAATGACACAAAAATGACACAAAAATGACACAAAAATGACACAAAAATGACACAAAAATTACACAAAAATTACACAAAAATGACACAAAAATGACACAAAAATGACACAGAAATTACACAAAAATGACACAAAAATGACATAAAAATGACACAAAAATGACACAAAAATGACAAAAAAATGACAAAAAATGACGAAAAAATGACACAAAAATGACACAAAAATGACACAAAAATGACATAAAAATGACACAAAAATGACACAAAAATGACAAAAAAATGACAAAAAATGACGAGAAAATGACACAAAAATGACACAAAAATGACACAAAAATGACACAAAAATGACACAAAAATGACACAAAAATGACACAAAAATTACACAAAAATAACACAAAAATTACACAAAAATGACACAAAAATTACACAAAAATGACTCAAAATGACTCAAAAATGACACAAAAATGACTCAAAAATGACACAAAAATGATACTAAAATGACACAAAAATGACACAAAAATGACACAAAAATGACTCAAAAATGACACAAAAATGACAAAAAAATGACACAAAAATGACACAAAAATGACACAAAAATGACACAAAAATTACACAAAAATTACACAAAAATTACACAAAAATTACACAAAAATTACACAAAAATTACACAAAAATGACACAAAAATGACACAAAAATCACACAAAAATGACACAAAAATGACACAAAAATGACACAAAAATTACACGAAAATGACTCAAAATGACACAAAATATGACACAAAAAATGACACAAAAATGATACTAAAATGACACAAAAATGACACAAAAATGATACAAAAATCGCACCAAAATGGCACAAAATTGACACAAAAACGATACAAAAATGACTCAAGAATGTTACAAAAATGACATAAAAACACAAAAATGAAACATAAAAATACACCCAATCGACAAAAAAAAAACCGATTTCAAATGACAAATACACGGTTTTAATAACTTTTAACATTTTTTTTCGGGAGCGTTTGAAAAGCGCGTCAGCGGGATCTGACATTTTTCTTGTATTCTTGGTTAATGATTATCGTTAGGTGGCATGGAAACAAAATGGAACGTCAAGAATGAAGAATTAAGACTATATGGCAAACCATTCTACAGTGATTATTCGATTTTAGATCTAACATTTATTTTTCAACAAGATATGATTCATTTAATATGCCTTTTATTATACATTCCGTATAAATTTAACGGAGTTTCGAAAAACGAAGAAAGTTCGAGAGAGCCAAATTTCAACCAAAACATTTTGTCGATGTTTTGTAAATTTTCAGGTTATTTGGCATCAAATAAAAAAAAAAAAAATCCAGATTTCCTTTGTTTTAACTTTGGAGATATTTAAGAGTCCAAAAATTTGATCTTTGAGCACATTAAAGCACCCTACATCAAGTCGGATTGAACGGAAATTCTCATAAGGTAGATTTTTGAGCCAATCAATAAAATGTAAAAGGTCAGTTTTGAAAGTTCCTTTATAAAAGGACTGAAATTTTAGAAATTGTTGCATATTTTTTTGGATACTTGGGTAAGGTTTGTTTCTGACGGATCAATAAAAAATAAGTTTTGTGTGACTTCTGTACAATGAGCCAACCAGAGTAGTATTTGTTATCAGATATGATTTTTTTCTACAAAACCTAGAGATGTGTGCTATTTTATATCATCAACAATAGATAATCTTATAAAATGACGGATTCATGAAATTTAAGGTTTCATTAAACTCTCTAGCATTTATTACATTTTTGCAATAGTTTTTGTGTATGTTATAAAGTTCTCGATATTGCAGATAATCTGCAAAATTTTATGAAAGGCGAACACGAAAAAATTGCGACACATTCAACTTGGCATAACTTTTTTACCATTGGGTAAAAATCAACCAAATTTTGCACACTTTCTCACTGATGTGTAATGTTTACATGCTGTCAAACTCGAAGTCGTGTTTTTCGACCCAACGAAAATGTAGGTGAATCAAAGCGAGTCGAGAGAAGAAATTCTTTCCAATCACCTGGAATTTCCTGACCACGGCAAAGGAGCTGGAAAAAAACCGAGACCGGAGATCAAAACGACGGAAGGAAAGGTGAAGCGGATAATTAAAGCAAATCTCAATGTCTTAAGTCTCAGCTAAAAAGATCGGATTGTAGCAGAGCTGACAAAATATGGCTGCTGTGTGAAGGACGACGAAACGTATATAAAAGCCGATTTTAAGCAAATTCCGGGGTTGGAGTTTTTTACCAGCAAGAGCAAGTTCGATGTGGACGACGAATTTAAGAAGAAGATAATGTCGAAGATTGCCTCCAAATATCTCGTTTGGCAGGCAATCTGATCTTGCGGACTGAGGAGTGAGCCTTTCGTGACAAAGGGCACAGTAAATGGCGAGATCTACAAATCTGAGTGTCTCGGGAAGCGCTTTTTTTCGTTCTTGCAGCAGAACGACGAAGCTCCGCTATTTTGGCCAGATTTGGCATCATGCCACTATTCTAAAATTGACCTGGAGTGGTATGAGGCCATTTCTTTTCATTTTGTTCCAAAGGACATGAACCCGCCAAACTGGAAAATGGAAGAAAAAAAAACTGAGAAACTGGTACCGGATGACACTTTAAAGACTTTGATGGAGGGCATCAGGCGAAAATGCGTTCAATTTTACGCTCAAGGCTCCATCTATTAACATTTCTTTTGATTTTTGAAGTAACTATATGTATGTAAAAAACTTCCCTAACATTTTGGTTTGATTCTCAACATTATAATAAAATTGGCATGACATTTTCGGTGTCGCAATAATTTCGTGTTCGTTTAACCGTTTAGTGGAGTGTGGCTATGGCAACTTAGTTATCCTGAATTCTCCATATCAAGTTGAATGATCATGGGAACCTCTCCGGATTCCATCATCAAATGAGCACTGAGCTAAAAGCAACTGTCACTTGTTGCCGGCTAGGGTAACATCTTTTTTCCCCGCTCTCTCTCTTTGATTCACAGCAACCACGATCGTAATTTGAAATCCATTAGCCATCAACCGATCACGCGTGATCACGACTAAGATCTGCCAATCGGTTTCGGAATCTGGACAGGGGGAAAAGGCACACGATCATTCGATCGGGTGAGAAACGTCGTTGTCCCGATTGAGATCTGATCATCTGCACGTGAACGCCGGCCGCCGTGTTTGTATGTTATTGGGGAAGTATGAACGAAGTTCAGGAATGAAAAAAATGGGCGGTGATGATGGCTACATTAAACGTCGTCGTCCCCACGGAACTTGGTTGGCAAATAGACACCCCCCCGGTCGCGTTCATCTTCCCGCTCCAAGACGATCGAGGTTGGGTTGGATGGAAGTCAGTCGAAAAAACGCCCCAGGGAAGGTTGTTTCCCATACCCACGATGTTCCGAAGGCCTGGCCTGGCCTCAACAATCTGGATCCATGGAAAGGATGGGCTGGTAGGAAGGTAATAACGGAGCTGCCGTCGCTAAATGATGATGACCGCCATCACACCGCTTGTTTCTTTCTGATGTGCATCTTGGTACAAGCAGAGAAAGGTGGGCACATCAAAAATCTTCTGCAAACCTCATTACTTATGCATAAATCAATACAGAGTATTTAGAGGCACTTGGAAGCAAGGTGCAATTCGAGAGGCATTTAGCAAAGAGGTGTTGTCAAAAGTGCGAACTCGGAACACATGCTGGTTTGTTTTGATATCATGCTTCGAATTATATTCAGTGCGTGTTATCAAGTTTAGATGATTGAATCCTGTGAGACCTGCAACTCTGGAATGACTGGAATGCTAACAGGAAAAATTGTACGCAGAAAAATGTTGTTTTAAGATTGGAGATGTTATCAAGGATAAATTAAAAAAATTATATGCAAAGTGTAACTTGGAAAGTAACACAGATTAAGCCAATTTACTTTTTTGAGTTTTTATATTGTTTTATGAAGACTTTTCCATGGCATCCAAGTTTAAAAACGGTTTTATTGTAACATAGGAAATGCTTCATTTATCGTTTGTTTTAAAAGACCCCTAAAAGTTTTACTAAAACTTGAATGAAACACTATTTTAAGAGAGTTGTAGAAAAGTTGCAAAAGTATTGCAAAAGCTTCAATAAAACACATACTTTCCTGTTTTATTAGAGGTTTGGTACCAGTTTTAATAATGCAATCAATGCGCTTTTAAAACAAGCGTACAAGCCAAATTGAAAAGCTGTTTAATTGGAACAGTGAATGTAGGCATGATGAAACTGAGTGACAGATGATTTTACAATCGAGAAGAACGTATACACGCTTAAACTTTTTCACCTCTTTTTGGAACAGCATAACCTGTTTTGAAAGGATAATCACTCAAATTAGGAAAAACGGATTATCATAAAATGATATAAATCATCATTTTCATAAAGGGGTACGACCCTAAAGTGATATAAATGATATAAATTAACACAGCCAAATTCATCTGAAAAATCATAAAAACTTCGTTACATCCGCATTCAAATTTCCAAACAACCGCAAATCAGTCCACACCATTATTCGCTCAATTCTTAGGGTTCGAATAAAGGCACACAGTGAAGAAATGTTTTATTGTGATTTGATAAGAATAAATGTATTAGACAATTAATTTACAAGTACGCCGAAAAAAGTACTTGTTTTATTTATACATCTCTGTCTCTCAATGCAAAGTTAATCTTTATTTACGTCATCCAATCCAGAATTAACCAAATTCTTTCCGGATAAACCGCCTTGAAAATTTCTAGAAGACTGCAGCCACCGGCTTCTCCTTAGCGAAGACGGAGAAATGGAGCTTCATCACAAGCGAAAATGCTCATTCTAAGCTTTCATCAGCCTCAACAAGTTTCAGATGATATATTCAGAATAAAGACCACAAGCATTGGTCAATCATTGAAAACTACGATTTATTTAAAGCGTAACGCAGTTCTTCCAATTGCAACAATAACGATTATAGTTTGATATGTTGCATACTATTAATAATATCGTTACCTAAATCATAAGCATACTGTTTGCAGAAAAGTTCTCCCTTACAATTGTTTTGACAGTTTTTAACAGTTAACTAACCTCAAGTTGGGTATATATAGGAGGTTTGACGATATGAGAAACTTTCGATTCAGCCATTTTGATTTGGCTACTATGGAGTTCATGGAGTTTGTTTACTAACGAAGCCCTCAGCTCGAACAAATTTTCCAATGTTTACAAACAAACTCACTGAACCTCACCGCGCTCTCCTCGCCTACTTACTGACAAAGTCAGAGCACCTTGTGATCTAGTAACCTTGACATAACCTAACTACATATTCAAAATACAATTGTTTCGGTATTCACGATTCAGGCAATGTATGTATTTTACAATTGTTTGCTATACGTTTTATTTCGCTTCATAAATCGTCGTTTGACGATTTTATAAATCGTTTGGTTATAATCCTCATTAATGCGGATTATTATTTAGCTTTGAGGCTAGTGAACGGTAGACAATGTGCAACTTGAGACTCCATACACCCAACTTTCGGGTAGTGGTCATATCACCTCTTATCTGCAGCTCCGATTCTCTACCTCCCCGTGGTGCTAGCTGGGATGCGAGCAACCTTAGCGGAGATCGGGTACCCAACCCCGGTGGATGCTTTGGTCGCATGCTGACTGAGTTAGGGGGCTTCGTACGCGTCTGTTCTCCATGTCAGGGGCGGCGTGCGGAGTGCAACAACGTCCTGGTGGTGTTCGGGACCCAAAACAGCAACATCACTACGGTCCTCCTGCGAGATAGTGGGGTTAGCTGCGGGCCTTGCGAGCCCGTGACTACAAAAAACATAAGCAACGAACAACGAACAACAAATTTCGGATGGAAATCGGCAAAGACCCACGCGACGAAAAGGGACTAGCGATTGGAAACTTGGAACATGGAACTGCCGATCTCTAAATTTTGTGGGCAGTACCCACGTGCTCTCCAACGAATTGAAGAGCCGCAAATTCGACATCGCAGCGCTGCAGGAGGTATGCTGGAAGGGCTCCACGGTACGAACGTACCCAGATGGTCGTGCCATCTACCAGAGCTGCGGCAACACACACGAGCTTGGAACAGCTTTTATAGTGATGGGAAAGATGCAAAAGCGCGTGATCGGGTGGTGGCCGATCATCTCACGAATGTGCCGGTTGAGAATCAAGGGCCGGTTCTTCAACATCAGCATCATCAACGTGCACAGCCCTCACCTCAGAAGTACCGGTGACGACAAAGACGACGCAGCTTGAGCATGAATACGATCGTTGCCCAAAACATGATATCAAGATCGTCATCGGGAATTTTAATGCTCAGGTCGGCCAGGAGGAGGAATTCAAACCGACAATTGGAAGGTTCAGTGCGCACCAGCTGACCAACGAAAACGGCCTCAGACTTATTGATTTCGCCGCCTCCAAACCAATGGCCGTACGTAGTACCTTTTTTCCAGCACCGCCTCCCACACAAGTACACCTGGAGATCACCGTACCAAACGCAATCACAGATCGACCACGTTTTGATTGACAACCGGCACTTCTCGGACATCATCGACGTCAGATCATGTCGAGGCGCCAACATCGAGTCAGACCACTATCTGGTGATGGTGAAGATGCGCCCAAAACTCTCCGTAGTGAACAACACACGAAACCGGCGCCCGCCTCGGTTAAATATCGCACGACTGAAGCAACCTGAGGTCGCGGCAGACTACGCGCAATCGGTCGGAGCAGCGCTGCCGGCAGAGGGCGAGCTTGACGAAGCCCCTCTCGAGGACTGTTGGGAAACCATCAAGACAACCATCAATAGTGCTGCGGAGAACGTCATCGGTTATGTGGAGCGAACTCGACGGAACGACTGGTTCGACGAGGAGTGTAGGCGGGTGGTGGACGAAGAGCATGTCGCGCGGGCGGCAGTAGTGCAAAGAGGCACCCGTCGAAATGTGGAAAATCACCGACAGCGGAAGAGGCAGCGAGTCCGAATTTTCCAGGATAAAAAGCGCCGCCTAGAGGAGGAGGAGTTCGAGGAGCTGGAGCAGCTGCATCGTTCCTGAGAAACACGAAAGTTCCTTCAGAAACTCAACGCATCCCGTAAAGCCTTCATGCCGCAAGGCTAAATGTGCCGGGATAAGGACGAGGGCATCCTGACGTACAATCGTAAGGTGCTCAAACGGTGGAAGCAGCACTTCGATGAACACCTGAACGGCGAACATGCAGGAGATCAAGACATTGCCGGGGAGGTACATTGCCGGCGTAGACAACGACGTAGAGGAGCAACTCCCAACGATGAGTGAAGTTAAGGAAGCCATTCGCCAGCTGAATAGAAACAAGTCGGCTGGGAAGGATGGCATCGCAGCTGAACTCATCAAAATGGGCCCGGACAAGTTGGCCGATTGCCTACACCGGTTGATAGTCCGGATCTGGGACATAGAAAAGCTACCGGAGGAGTGGAAGGAGGGGGTAATATGTCCCATCTACAAGAAGGGCGACAAATTGGACTGTGAGCGAGAACTACCGAGCGATCACTGTCCTCAATGCCGCCTACTCCCACAAGTGTTATCCTGAATCCTACTCCGCCGCCTAACACCACAAGCAAACATATTCGTGGGAAGTCATCAGGCCGGCTTCATGGAGGGACGATCAACGACGAACCAGATATTCACATTACGGCAAATCCTCCAATAATGCCGAGAACACCAAGTCCCTACGCACCATCTATTTATCGACTTCAAAGCTGCATACGACACGATCGACCGTAACGAGCTATGGAAAATCATGAACGAGAACGGCTTTTCCGGGAAGCTGATCAGACTGATCAAGGCGACGATGGATGGAACGCAGTGCTGTGTTCGGATTTCGGGTGAATTGTCGAGTTCATTCGAATCGCGCAGGGGGCTTCGACAAGATGATGGTCTATCCTGCATGATGTTTAACGTGGCGCTAGAAGGTGTTATTCGACGAGCGGTGGGCGAAATGCGGGGCACGATTTTCAACAAATCCAGTCAACTTATCTGCTTTGGCGATGACACTGATATAGTCGGCAGATCATCTGCGGTGGTGGAGGATTAGGTTGAAGGATTAGGTTGAAGATTAATACGTCCATGACGAAGTACATGTTGGCCTGCGGATCCGAGAACGACCGAACCCGCTTGTCCAGCAATAACAAGGTCACAGTCGACGGCGACGAGCTGGAGATAGTCGATGATTCTGTCTATCTCGGCTCACTGGTGACCGCAGACAATTACACCAGCCGTGAGATCCGACGGCGAATTATCAGCCGAAGTCGTGCCTACTATGGACTCCACGAGCAACTGCGGTCGAGAAGACCTAGCTTTCGCACGAAGTGTAACCTGACGAGCGACGAGTGTTAAGAACCATCTTAGGCGCCGTGCAGATGGAGGTGAAGGATGAACCACGAGCTCGCGCGACTTTACGGCGAACCCAATATCCAGATGGTGGCGAAGGCTGGACGGATACGCTGGGCGGGACATGTTGCGAGAATGCCGGACGACTGTCCTGCAAAACAGGTGTTCGCTACACATCCGGTAGGAACAACACGAGCGGGGGCGCAACGAGCGAGGTGGTTAGACCAAGTGGAGCGTGATCTGGCGAACGTGGGGTGCCCGAGAAACTGGAGAACGGTTGCCATGGACCGAGTGAATTTTAGGAATTATGTTCGTCAAGTTTTGTCGTGAGACGGAATACTATGCAACAAAAGGATTGCCTAATTGAAGCAGGACGACTGGAATCCTAACTGAGTTCTTCCTGTTTTTTATACATATTGAGCTTTAAAAGGAAAAATACTTTTATTTTTATTCATAAACAAGTTATCGATTTACATGCAATTTAGTTTGACCACTTTTTGATCCGAACAACCTTGTATTTTTTATATATTTTCATTTTTCACAAGTTTTTCTCTTTGGTTGATCTCCTTATTATGTATTTTACTCATTATAATTTTGTTGTTATTTAGTTTCATTTGAAAATGTTCATATCCTTCAAATAACTGTACTATATTTTTTTGAATAAATATGTGAATATCATTTGCTATTTTTGTCGATCTTTTTATTTTATTTTTTATTTTTTTTTATATATTTTCTTATATCAAAAAGATTCCAGCGTACTTTCTTTAGATTTGCAGGATATGGTAACTGTACTGTAAATATCACGAACGGTACAGAAAAATTCTAGTTTGAGGGTAAGTAGTTATCCAGAACAACTTGTTAATTTGGATTTCCGTGGCTCATCTTTTAATCCAACCATTCTGCGACCACCTAAATCCTGGTTGACTGAACTGCTTCAAGCCACGTTCTGGAAACGGTATCTCCAGAAAAGCGTGACAAAACATGACAAAAAGGGTAGAAAAAAATCGCGAACGCTTCGGTCTCAGTAGGCTAAACAAGTAGGGAGTCGTCTTCGTCGTCGTCATGATGAAGACGAACGCCTCCTAGAAGCCATCCGATGACCGCCGCCATTAAATATTAGCTTATGACCATCATATATTACACACACCGGCTGCTTGGATGACTCTTTTTTTTCGTCATCGTCTCGGTTGTTGTTTCGGTTTTTACTGAATGAATTGTCCGAGTTCTGTTAGCATTTTAAATGTCCGCGCGATTGTAGGTGGTGCCATCGACAACCGGCACTGTGGTAGTCCAAAATCACGGTTCGGTGATTTTTATGGTCTCCGGTCGAAGTTTTTTTTTTTCGCTTTTATTTTTTCATCAAGCTGATTTTCTTGGAGCAAGAGCCCAGCAAATATGACAACGCTGAGACAAAATGTCCATCTAAATTCATAAATTTCTATATCTTCTTGCAAGAAACGGTGGTGTCGTTTTTTGTGTTGTGTTTTTTTTACATTTCCTTGGTTACTTTTGCTGTGTTGACGTTTGCAAAGGATCGTGTTAGAGGTTTTTTTTAATTTATTTTTTTTTCTGCATTTATTTAAAAAAAAAAATTCAAACGGTGATTTGTATGTACTATAATGGACCGACAACTCATACCATATGTCCTGCAAATTCAAAAAAGTCTTGTTTTGAACCGCTGATCTGGCATTCTTGTAAATCTTTCATTCTGAAATACAAGTAACTATCTTTTAAGTGGATTGATTCAGTTAATTTCATTCCATCAAAGTTCGTTGTCGTCCGAGTACAATATATGCGTATACATATGTGTCTGTGTCTTTTTTCTCTGTACCTACCTAAATGGAATTATTCTTTTCAGTTTTTCCTGTGTTTTCCTCAAGACTTAAGCCGATCTTTCTTGTCGCGCTTTGGATGTCACGTTTCGCTTGCTTGGGTTTTGTCGTGCTGCATAATAATTGTAACGCCACAAAGTGCTCTTGGTCACTTCTTTTGACCATTTCGAAGGTGGGACCCCGAAGCTTAAGGGCAAAGGAATGCCGGGGAGGGGGTCTCACATTGGTCAGAAATGTGACCGGTTTTTTTCTGTCAAGTTTTTTTTTTTGCCTTCCAACTCAAGAGGGCCAGAAGCAGATCCCCTCCTCCCCCCACTTTACTTAAGTAGGTATATGATTGTATGCGACACGAGAGGGCGGGATTGAATAAAACATGAATCACGGTCTTCTGGGTTCGAGGAGAACACACATTTACCCTAGATAACAGAAGAAGAAAAAAAATTAATGGTAAAAAAAATGGCAACTTAACCGGAAACTCAACGACGGAGACCCCAGCAAAACCAGTCGAGTGTGTGGACTGGACGACAACCATGTGAATGACCGACACCTTTCCTGACGGACGTCACACTTCGTCGTGTGTCGTCGTTTTGATGGCTTTGACCCGACCGATCCGTTAGGCTACATGTGATGACTATATGTTAGGCGTAGAGTGATTCATACAAGTTAAATCAACTTACAACATTTTGCAATTTAGACGAGCAGTTGAAATATTTTTTTCATTTATGAAGTTTAGATTTCGCTGACTCCATCGAAGGTGATTTATGAGTGGGTGCTGTATGTTATATGTAACCCGACTGAGTATTTATCAAAACATACCAGTAGGGGGGAATGGGGATACTGGATCTCCTTTTCTAATTTTCATCATATTTATTTTGGGAAATTTAGCTACTTGCCGTCTTTTGCATTTTCTTCCAGCGTGTAATTTCAAGTTTATATGCTCCAAAACGATACATGAACTTGTAGATGAACTAGAAGCATTTTCGTGAGACTAAAAAAATTGTAATATTTTTTTAAGTTACAGGAGACTTGATCCTTAAGGCAGGGTTCCCTGATCCCAGGCAAAAATCTAACAAAATCCACAGATAAGAGGTCGTTGACTATTTTTTGCCACATTAGTCATCATTTCACAGTTTGTTAGTTTCAGACAAAGTGAATTCTAAAAGTTTGTCTACTACCCTAGAGTCATTGCATACTTTAAGGCGCAATTTTCTTGTTTTTAGATTAATACAGTATTGTTAGTCCTTTTTAACATACAATTACTGGATAAACATTAGTTATTAAACAGATATTAGTTATTTCATGATAACCAATGACCACGATTCA
This sequence comes from Uranotaenia lowii, assembly GCF_029784155.1. Taxonomy (NCBI): domain Eukaryota; kingdom Metazoa; phylum Arthropoda; class Insecta; order Diptera; family Culicidae; genus Uranotaenia; species Uranotaenia lowii. The sequence continues at coordinate 340,529,687 of NC_073693.1, forward strand.
TTCAGAAGAAAAATATAACTTTTTGCACTCTAGTGATCAAATATATGTACCCATAACATAGGGTTGCCATCCGTCCCGCTGTCGCCGTTGTTGAATGTCCCGCTGTCTCGCTTTTTCCTCAAAATGTCCCGCTTTTTTTCTTGGAATTTTTTTACCAAGTTTACTGACTTACACTGAAAAAAAAAATCAAACTTTAGTCTTAAGTTGGATTCATTGGTTCAACACAGAAAATCTTTCAAATACGTCTTTTCCTTAAAATAAGCAGCATTTTTCATTGTTTATATAAGACAATTAAATTATGAATTTAGAGTTCTTTAGAGTTCTAAAGTTCTTAGAATTACAGTAAGATTCTGATTCAGTTAAGCGTTCTTAGAGCACATTCAACCAATGTAGGTATGAATAATTCTGCTACAGATTACCAAATTTTCTCACTTGATGATAGAAATTTTTTTCTGAATTCTAAACTTTAATAGCTTAAAGTCATTTCAGGGCTACGGTTCCCTATTATCAATATCTAAATTGTTCTTCAGTTTTCATGTCTTGCACTATGTATCTGGATTTTCAGTTCGCATCATCATTAGAAAATAGAATGGATTTTTTTTTAAATTTTTGTAACTTATATGCATTACAATAATTTTTTTCCGAATATGAAAATAACACAATTTTAAAGCTATGATCATCTGGAATCCAGGCAATTACAAACACTTGTTTTTTTTTTAAAACTATTCGTTTGATCGAATAACGTCAGTGTTCTAGTTACATTCAGAGCATTCTACTTATACTTCTGATCAATTTGATCCAAAAACATTTCAGAAAAAGCAACAGCTGATGAGCTTTCAAGTCGACAAAGAAAGATTTCCGAGATGATTGTGCAAAAATATTTTTACCATATCCTTTTTCATTGTAAATTTCTCAAATACACGTAGTTCAGATATCCTAAAAATAGGCAAGGTAGTTCTTGTCATTACCAACAAAACGCTGCCAAAATTTTGTTTATCCAAACTCTAGGAATGTAGTTATAGCCGGAATGAAGTGCCCGGACTCTAAATGATCATAGCTTTAGAAATCATCCTGAGTTCTTGTTCCATATTCAGATCCGAAGTTCTTAAATTTAATCCTTTTGCAGAATCCAAAACTTCGAAATAGCTATCCAGAATTGAAAATTTAGAATAACATTCATTATTCGAAATAAATTTTTTTATTCAGATTAAAAATATAAAAATGAAATAATGAATGCAGATTGAAGCCCAAGCCATCAAATATGAAATACTTGATTGATGATTGAGGGCTCTGAAACAAGTTTCAATTCTTGGCTCGTATCTAAATATTGATCTGAAATCTGAATTCCAAATTCGTTTTTTTACATTTTAGAAATCGTATTGAAACTGATCCAAAATTCAATTTCACAATAAGAAAACTTGATAATGTTTACTTATTCATGAGCTCAATCTGAATATTAATTCTGATCTCTGAACTTGATCAGACCAGGTTCAGAGTTCAGATACAGAATTAACATTCAAAACTCAGATTACAAATTGCAAGAGATCGCATACGTAAGATTTTGATTGTTATTCAAATTTCAAAACTTGAAATTTGTTATCAAAGTCAATAAGTTTTTATTAAAAAACAACATCCACAGGATTTTATCTACGGAAATCATTTGCGGATAAAGGAACATGTATCTAATATCCCGTAAAAAAATATATTAATATAATTAATGCAGTTTTATCAAGAGCCAAATTTCAAACTTAAACTTGAATTTGTATCGAGATTGCAAGTAGATGAAGATTATTTTATTTGGACTACAGTAAGACTTATTTTGACAAATCAAATTATTTGAGATTTTCAAAATTTTCATTCAAATTACACAAAGGTTTTTTACACGGTTCCATGTACGACTCGAAATATTTTTTCTCAAATAACCTGTAATTCGTGAGAACCGTGAAAATAACAGTGCATATGGCAAAAAACCAGGTAAAAAGAATTTATGTCACTAAGTGTAGTGTACTTTCTATGAACAACTTTGGCTAATTGTATATGTAAATATAAGTTTTCTATACAATCAAGCTTTTTTCAAGAGTTTCTAAAATGTCCCGCTATTTTCGGCTGTGTCCAACTTTTTTTTCGTGAAATGTCCCGCTTTTTTCTGAAAGTATCTGGCAAGCCTACCATAACATGCATTTTGGAAAATTTCTTATTAGAAAAATTTAGAGTTTACTATTGTTTTGAAAATACGGCATTATGAAGTTCATATTATACTCTAATGATTGACATTTTGGAATAAATATTTTTATTATATTTTTTTTTTTTCAAAAGAGACACATTTTAAGGTGATAAAAAGAGATCTTCAAATTACATTTGTTAAATTCTTAAAACATAGTTCAATAACTCGAAAAATAAAATATTTAAAATTTGTTGAGATAACAGCAATGCTGTTTTGTTCTTTTTGGCACATTTTTCTAGAACAATTAATATTTGTAAGACATTCCTGCTTCGAGATATAGCGAAGGAATCAAGTATCCCCAGAGATCAAGTATCCTCATTCTCCCCCTTTGGTTAGGGTTACCAAAATTTTTCCAGCACTTCTTCGGGCTGGAAAATCTGTGAGCTATTTTATATCCAAAAACCTGCAAAATCCGTGCAGTTAATTCCAAATTTGTCGACTAAAACTTTGGGCAGTATCCGGACAAATGTGGATAAAATCCAGGAATATCTCAACAACATTCAAGAAAACAAACCCTGGAAAAAATGTTTTCTATCAAAGCTCATCTGCACACTTTAAACGTATTTTAAGCTTCCAAAAAACCTTTCTTTTATATTTTTTTTTCTTTTCTTTTATATATTTTATAAAACTTACTCAAAACATTTCGTTTTAGGACGCTAAAAATTTTACCACAGAATTTGTTTTTTGTTTGATTTGGCAAATATAGTGAATTAATCCGGGCAACCCGCGCTGGACCGGACATTTCCCAAATTTTGTATCTAGTATCCGGGTAAAGCCGGATAAAACTGGGCAATCTGGCAACCTTAAGTATGGCGTTATTTGACGTTTTAAATCAGCAAACCACTAACAGAATAAGTACTAGTGAAGAAAAAAAAACGAGACATATTTTCTTTGTTCATGGTTTCATCCATACTTCCATACTGAAATTTTTTTTATAGTATATTATTTTCAGTATAACTGACATCACTGGAAGATTGATAAATACAAATACAAATAACTTCGACGGAACTAAATGGTTAGAACCCTTGCATAACATCCCGAAAACGTTTTCCTGGATTCCCGAGGGATATGTGAATATTTTAAAAGGAAATTATTTCATGCGTTTGCAAACTTTAAAATTTCGTCATCAATTAACAGCTTTTCGTTTTACAGAAGCTTGGCTAATGAGGTACAATTTAACTAAGGTGGTGCGAGAAAACGCACTCTATTGCAAGTTTGCTAGAAAAAAGAAAAATAAACATAAACAAAGCCTGCGTCGCGACGCGTAGTTGTCAGGGAGCAAAATGCGTCGCAAAAATTGTCTGCAGTGACGTCATATTTGTCATGATAACTATATGTTTACGTTGAAAAAACTTTACAACAACCTTTGCAACGTCTCTTTCTCATCACCTCTCTTTCCACTGCATTGAAGCTTGACAAGAGATTTTCCATCACATAGTCCAAAGCTGGAAAACAGAAAAAAAATCGGTCAATTAATTTCAATTTCAATTGATCAAATTGATCTGATTGAATCACCGACCAGTTTGCGAGTAACAAATTTTGTTTCTTGTAAATAATCATTTTAAAAACTTTTTTAAGACATTAAGAAAGTATTTCATTGAATAGGTTTACAAATTTCATCAAACTGAGCATGCCTTACCCATAAAACAATAGCTATGTGTTTTTTTTGGTTCCGGCATGAATTCATCTTAAACGACAGCAACTCTTTTCAAAAACAGCTCAGGTTATCGGCGAAAAGTTAAGAAAAAAATGCTGGTAAAATGCTGCAGTGAATTTCGGTTTACCTCAACTAGCGCATAATGTATCAGGGGTGAAAAACAGAAGAAAAAAGAACAAAAAAAGGAGCCCAAATGTCAAATTGATCACATTAAATCACCGACCTGTGAGCAGGCATCAAATTTGTTTCATTAGAATGACCATTCTTAAAAAAAATTGTTATGTCGTTTGAGAGAGTTTTGCATTAGATAAGTTTACAAGTTTCTTCAAACTGAGCATGCCTCATCTATGAAACAACAGCTTTGTTGATTTTGTTTGGTTCCGATTACAAATCTTTTCAAAAAGTGCTCATTTTTTTGTCGAAAAGAAAGCAATGCTGTAAAAATGCTGTTAATATAATTAACAAAAGAGCGGTGTGCGTGTATGTTTGTGTGTAATAGAAAGGCTTTTAACGGTTCAATCAATTGCTGCCAAAATTGAAATAAATATTATTGGATTGAGAATTGGCGTAAAGTATTTAAAAAAAAATTGGACCATATTTGACATGATGAGCGATTTTCATTACTGTTTAAAAATATTGAAGTTAGTCATCCTTTTTTCAACCAAATTCCTTCTCTTTCCGGGATTGTTTTTCGTCTTCATGGGCCAGGTATCAGAAGCTTTAACAGAGTCTATAGTACAGGGGTGTTCGGACTAAAAAGTGGTCAACTTAAATCCACCATTTTTTTTTAAAATAATTAAAGCGAAATAGGACGGTAGTTCTACACGTGTGAACATTTCCCGATTTATGCATACGTGAGATAGCGTCAATTTCCATGCTCCATGAGAACAAGTTTTATATGTCAGATTGATTTGTATAATTCCTAGTCAAAAGTTCAATCAAAATTCTCAGGGGTCAACCGTTTTTGAATCCGATCATGATAAGCACCCCCAAAGAATAATGGCGACCAAATTAGATTTATTGCCCTCTTTGAGAGGGCCATTAGGAGTTTTCGTATCCGGGACATGAACGATTAGCATCGAATGGATCGCTCGAGTAGTATTTTTCGGAGATGATCCATTCGTCCAGTGTCTAGCTGGGGAAGCGCTGTCAACTTTGATGAATTCGTTCCGATGCGGATCAACCTGCTCGTCGGTCGAGCCCGCCAGAATCGATCGTTATGTTATGCGTTACCCCCCGTCAATTTTCCGATACGGCACCGAGGGAACTTTTTTTTTCGTTGGTCGTTTATGATTAAGTGAACTCGGGTCCTTTTTTCACTTTACAAAATGAAATCGATAACCGCATCGTTGCCCCGTTAGATTATTATTGTCAGCAAGCTTTAGGGGTCCTCCGGAGATAATTCGTTGCCAAAATTGAGCGGAGCGAGATCCTTTTCAAGCATCCGTCGATTAACGGGGAGATAATCCAGAAGAAGTGTAAAAAAAAGTATGGTACTTGCCGATCATAACAAAGCTCCAATATTGTTCACCGCCAAACGCGAGCGCGGCCTACTTGAAGATTTCATCAGCGAAAGGAAATGAGAAATGTTCTTTTTTCTTTCATTTTTTTTTTCGATGTGTGCCATATTGGTTCGTCGCTTGTCCAAAATTTTTATATTGTTGCTTTTTAAGATTACTTTCGGGAACAATTCACATTTAAGTTGTCGGCCTGTGTCATAAGTTTTTTTTTACATTCTGAGCTGTCTTGATTAAAACAAAAGTAATCACATGTGAAGATACGTTACAATTTCGTGCTTTATGGTTGACCGACAGGTTGATGGAAAGTGCAAATGAACTTTTTGGCTTTTTTTTTCATTTACTGTCAGATCAGAAACGATGCGTTGGATGAACATGAAATTGAAAAAGTCAATTTCAGCGTCAAAGTTGTTTCATTTTAACGCATAAACTCCAACAGCTTATTTGCAATAATAGTTAATTTTGACGAAAAGAATAATCCATCACGATAATGAGCGTCCATGTCAGGAGGATAACAATTTTTTTTAACGATGCGATTATTCGCTCTTAAAAAAAAATTTCAAATAGAAATATTTCGTTTTACGATTTATAAGCAAGACTTTAGGAATCGGTCATACCTTAGGATTTCAAAACTTGACAAAACTAGCCGAAAAAAAGGTGCGTGTCCAATCCAAACGGAAAAAAAATCAATCAGCAGAATCATCTAATTGAGCGTGTAAAATAATCACTTCCTGAACGACACACTTCCAACATGTCTTCGGAAGTGCTCAATCATCATCTAGTTGGCCGTGCCTTGAGTACAAGACTGTGGGAATCCGTCCAATTTTGGCCGTCTCTCTTGAATGTCTCCAAAGTCGAGAAAACCAAAAAACATCGACAACATCAACAACGAGGTAGGCGACGACAAGCAGGCACACATTTGCAATCGACCGTCGTCGTTGGCTTTGACTTGACTTCGAGGTATGCGCGCAAAGGTCACCTTAATGAGCCCTCGATACCAAAGTACCCTCGATCGATGATGGCTTATTTGTTGCTTATTAATGATGACCAACTAATTGGAAGTCAATAACGCAGCGCAGAACAAGTCACTTCCCACAGGTTGTTCGATTGTTAGCTTTTTAGACCTGTGTCATCGTTCCAGGTGTTTTGAAGAACCCGAACATGGCGACCGTAAAATAAAAAAAAGCCTGCTATGAGCTTAAATAGAATAAATTCATGTATCAGTAAGAAGGCACTCTCCAAATACAAGACTTTTGTTATCAAATTTGCCATTTTTTAAATTTTTGGCATTTTTGAAATTTTTTGACATTTTTGACATTTTTGACATTTTTGACATTTTTGACCATTTTTGACATTTTAGACATTTTTGACATTTTCGACATTTTTGACATTTTTGACATTTTCGACATTTTTGATACATTTTTGACAATTTTGACATTTTTGACATTTTTTGACATTTTTGACATTTTTGACATTTTTGACATTTTTGACATTTTTGACATTTTTGACATTTTTGACATTTTTGACATTTTTGACATTTTTGACATTTTTGACATTTTTGACATTTTTGACATTTTTGACATTTTTGACATTTTTGACATTTTTGACATTTTTGGCATTTTTGACATTTTTGACATTTTTGACATTTTTGACATTTTTTGACATTTTTGACATTTTTGACATTTTTGACATTTTTGACATTTTTGACATTTTTGACATTTTTGACATTTTTGACATTTTTGACATTTTTGACATTTTTGACATTTTTGACATTTTTGACCTTTTTGACATGTTTGACATTTTTGACAATTTTGACAATTTTGACAATTTTGACAATTTTGACAGTTTTGACAATTTTGACAATTTTGACAATTTTGGCAATTTTTGACAATATTGACAATTTTGACAATTTTGATAATTTTGACAATTTTGACAATTTTGACAATTTTGACATTTTTGACATTTTTGACATTTTTGACCTTTTTGACATGTTTGACATTTTTGACAATTTTGACAATTTTGACAATTTTGACAATTTTGACAGTTTTGACAATTTTGACAATTTTTACAATTTTGGCAATTTTTGACAATATTGACAATTTTGACAATTTTGACATTTTTGACATTTTTGACATTTTCGACATTTTTGACATTTTTGACATTTTTGACATTTTTGACATTTTCGACATTTTTGACATGTTTGACATTTTTTGACAATTTTGACAATTTTGACAATTTTGACAATTTTGACAATTTTGACAATTTTGACAATTTTGACAATTTTGGACAATTTTGACAGTTTTGACAATTTTGACAATTTTGACAATTTTGGCAATTTTTGACAATATTGACAATTTTGACAATTTTGACATTTTTGACATTTTTGACATTTTCGACATTTTTGACATTTTTGACATTTTTGACATTTTTGACATTTTTGACATTTTTGACATTTTTGACATTTTCGACATTTTTGACATGTTTGACATTTTTGACAATTTTGACAATTTTGACAATTTTGACAATTTTGACAGTTTTGACAATTTTGACAATTTTGACAATTTTGGAAATTTTTGACAATATTGACTATTTTGACAATTTTTGACATTTTTGACATTTTTGACATTTTTGACATTTTTGACATTTTTGACATTTTTGACATTTTTGACATTTTTGACATTTTTGACATTTTTGACATTTTTGACATTTTTGACATTTTTGACATTTTTGACATTTTTGACATTTTTGACATTTTTGACATTTTTGACATTTTTGACAATTTTGACATTTTTGACATTTTTGACATTTTTGACCTTTTTGACATGTTTGACATTTTTGACAATTTTGACAATTTTGACAATTTTGACAATTTTGATAATTTTGACAGTTTTGACAATTTTGACAATTTTGACAATTTTTGGCAATTTTTGACAATATTGACAATTTTGACAATTTTGATAATTTTGACAATTTTGACAATTTTGACAATTTTGACAATTTTGACATTTTTGACATTTTTGACATTTTTGACCTTTTTGAACATGTTTGACATGTTTGACAATTTTGACAATTTTGACAATTTTGACAATTTTGACAATTTTGACAATTTTGACAGTTTTGACAATTTTGACAATTTTGACAATTTTGGCAATTTTTGACAATATTGACAATTTTGACAATTTTGACATTTTTGACATTTTTGACATTTTCGACATTTTTGACATTTTTGACATTTTTGACATTTTCGACATTTTTGACCTGTTTGACATTTTTGACAATTTTGACAATTTTGACAATTTTGACAATTTTGACAGTTTTTACAATTTTGACAATTTTGACAATTTTGGCAATTTTTGACAATATTGACAATTTTGAAATTCTTGACATTTTTGACATTTTTGACATTTTTGACATTTTTGACATTTTTGACATTTTTGACATTTTTGACATTTTCGACATTTTTGACATTTTTGACATTTTTGACATTTTTGACATTTTTGTCATTTTCGACATTTTTGACATTTTTGACATTTTCGACATTTTTGACATTTTTGACATTTTTGACATTTTTGACAATTTTGACATTTTTTGACATTTTTGACATTTTTTGACATTTTTGACATTTTTGACATTTTTGACATTTTTGACATTTTTGACATTTTTGACATTTTTGACATTTTTGACATTTTTGACATTTTTGACATTTTTGACATTTTTGACATTTTTGACATTTTTGACATTTTCGACATTTTGACATTTTTGACATTTTTGACATTTTCAACATTTTTGACATTTTTGACAATTTTGACGTTTTTTGACGTTTTTGACATTTTTGACATTTTTGACATTTTTGACAATTTTGACATTTTTGACATTTTTGACATTTTTGACATTTTGACATTTTTGACATTTTTGACAATTTTGACATTTTTGATATTTTTGACATTTGTGACATTTTTGACATTTTTGACATTTTTGACATTTTTTGACATTTTTCACATTTTTGACATTTTTGACATTTTTGACATTTTTGACATTTTTGACATATTTGACATTTTTGACATTTTTGACATTTTTGACCTTTTTGACATGTTTGACATTTTTGACAATTTTGACAATTTTTGACAATTTTGACAATTTTGACAATTTTGACAGTTTTGACAATTTTGACAATTTTGACAATTTTGACAATTTTGACAAATTTGGCAATTTTTGACAATACTGACAATTTTGACAATTTTGATAATTTTGACAATTTTGACAATTTTGACAATTTTGACAATTTTGACAATTTTGACAATTTTGACAATTTTGACAATTTTGACAATTTTGACAATTTTGACAATTTTGACAATTTTGACAATTTTGACAATTTTGACAATTTTGACAATTTTGACAATTTTGACAATTTTGACAATTTTGACAATTTTTGACAATTTTGACAATTTTGACAATTTTGACAATTTTGACAATTTTGACAATTTTGACAATTTTGACAATTTTGACAATTTTGACAATTTTGACAATTTTGACAATTTTGACAATTTTGACAATTTTGACAATTTTGACAATTTTGACAATTTTGACAATTTTGACAATTTTGACAATTTTGACAATTTTGACAATTTTGACAATTTTGACAATTTTGACAATTTGACAATTTTGACAATTTTGACAATTTTGACAATTTTGACAATTTTGACAATTTTGACAATTTTGACAATTTTGACAATTTTGACAATTTTGACAATTTTGACAATTTTGACAATTTTGACAATTTTGACAATTTTGACATTTTGACAATTTTGACAATTTTGACAATTTTGACAATTTTGACAATTTTGACAATTTTGACAATTTTGACAATTTTGACAATTTTGACAATTTTGACAATTTTGACAATTTTGACAATTTTGACAATTTTGACAATTTTGACAATTTTGACAATTTTGACAATTTTGACAATTTTGACAATTTTGACAATTTTGACAATTTTGACAATTTTGACAATTTTGACAATTTTGACAATTTTGACAATTTTGACAATTTTGACAATTTTGACAATTTTGACAATTTTGACAATTTTGACAATTTTGACAATTTTGACAATTTTGACAATTTTGACAATTTTGACAATTTGAAAATTTTGACAATTTTGACAATTTTGACAATTTTGACAATTTTGACAATTTTGACAATTTTGACAATTTTGACAATTTTGACAATTTTGACAATTTGACAATTTTGACAATTTTGACAATTTTGACAATTTGACAATTTTGACAATTTTGACAATTTTGACAATTTTGACAATTTTGACAATTTTGACAATTTTGACAATTTTGACAATTTTGACAATTTTGACAATTTTGACAATTTTGACAATTTTGACAATTTTGACAATTTTGACAATTTTGACAATTTTGACAATTTTGACAATTTTGACAATTTTGACAATTTTGACAATTTTGACAATTTTGACAATTTTGACAATTTTGACAATTTTGACAATTTTGACAATTTTGACAATTTTGACAATTTTGACAATTTTGACAATTTTGACAATTTTGACAATTTTGACAATTTTGACAATTTTGACAATTTTGACAATTTTGACAATTTTGACAATTTTGACAATTTTGACAATTTTGACAATTTTGACAATTTTGACAATTTTGACAATTTTGACAATTTTGACAATTTTGACAATTTTGACAATATTGACAATTTGACAATTTTGACAATTTTGACAATTTTGACAATTTTGACAATTTTGACAATTTTGACAATTTTGACAATTTTGACAATTTTGACAATTTTGACAATTTTGACAATTTGACAATTTTGACTATTTTGACAATTTTGACAATTTTTACAATTCGGACAATTTTGACAATTTGAACAATTTTGACAATTTTGAAAATGTTGACAATTGAAAATGTTTTGATAATTTTGAAAGCTTCAGCTATTAGCTACGAATATTCTTTTCAGATAGATTGGTCATGTCAAAAATGATCTTTCTTTTCTATTGAAAATGTTCCTCGAGTTTGGCTTTTCGGAAACCAATCTCAATTTCATGAAAATCATTTGTCCAATTGGAATTATTTGAAATGTTTTTGTGTTCTTTTTTTTAGAGCTGAAAATTCCATCCGGAAACGGATCGTAGGAGAAAAAATAGGAAGAAAGAAAAATCTATCAAGAATAAAGTGAAATTGGCTTCTAATTTTGGCGGCGTCGGCGTCAATTTGATAGAGCAAAACTGCTAAGGAAACAATATGGGAAGTCAGATAGACAAAACACTGCTAAGGTGAAAGAACAAAAAACTCCATTAGCGCTTCAGTCCACTCGGACTCAATGAGAGTAGGTATATAGCTGCGGAGAGGCAAAGATGATTGTGGTGCTTCCTTTCGCTTGTTGGGCTCCCGGTGTTTTATTTTTCGGTCCGGTTCTTCCGAAATTGCCATGAGAAGAAGTTTTTCGGTGAGTTTTGCTTTTATTTCATCTAGGCAGGTTCGGATCTTTCGTCTTCTTCCTATGGTTTTGGACGTATAGATATAGGTATAGATATATGACGTGCCCCGCACAAGAGTCCAATATATTAAGACTAATAACTGTGTATTGATTGCCCATCATCCCACAATAGCGTTGATTTTCTGGATGATGATGATGATGATGATGATGATGGCTATGGGTTGATGGAGCCCGGAAAATGGACCCCTGGATGGATGGATCCGGCCATTGACGACAGATGGTGGCCATCTTTTCGGACACAACAACAATTCCGATTCCGATAATACACTACATTTGGGGGCCTTATGGGGGCCATGAGCAGATGGCCGCAGATCCGATCGGAGTGCAATATACCGGTGTTGATGGAGTTTCGAAGAAGTCGTTTGATTACTTCTGCCACAGAAAAACACAGGTCCGAGTGAACTTTTTTCTTCCGAGAGCGGATGATTAGATAAGTTTTTCCTATTTTTGTTCCCAGCCAGCCGGATGGCAAGAGGAAAATTGATGCCAAAAATGCTGAACAGTTATCTCTTCAGAGCCGCGAAGAGTCAACGCGGTACAACGGAATGAAGTTGCAGGTTCATCGGAAACAAAATTTTGCGTTAAATTAACAAAACAAACCTTAAACTTAGTTCATATGCTGGATATATGGTCGGGATTCGACCAGGCCGAACTGAACGCCATAAACTTGATTTCGAGATAATTGAGTTCAAAGTTCACAGCCTTACCAATAAGTACCATTTCAAAAGATTCCTTATTTTTTCCATTTATCCAACAAATTTAGACTCTTATCAAGGCATTGAGGCTATACAGGTAGATTTCTGATACCACATTTAGTAGAAAATCGAATTTTATTAACAATATGTTTGCACACAGTTCTCTATGGTCGAACCAAAATGCTGAAAAAAAACGCCATGTATATCATTTAACTGGGCAATTTGTTCTTAACGTAGTCTACTAATAGGCGCTTTACGAGTATGGCTGGTGCTTGAAAAATTATTTTTTTCGTTGAGCCAGAGTGAACCGAGGCATACAAATTTCTCACATTCTGAATGAGAAATATATAAGATTTTAACTTACCGATTGTGTTCTAAACGATAGTACGCAATAAAAATATGATTGAAGTAAAAAATTAAGTATTTTTTGATTCAAGAGGATCACACACTCAACAGTAGGCTCCGATTCCAAGAATGAGCTACTGAGAAAATTCCGTAATGAACACCAAAAATATGCCTTACATAAAGTTGAAAAAAGTTACTTCTTCATTAGCATATTATAGCAGCTACTTTTTTTTTTGTTTCTTTCATAAAGTTAAAAATTAGCTCTTCATTTAAGTATGTAATTCGATGTGGAATTTTGCTGAAAATTATACTCTGAGGTCAAATGAAGCTCAAATTTGACATGAGTCAAAGGACGGTTTCAGCCCTCAGGCTTTTATTCCGGTACATACTCCATTGTTGGATCACCCTAGAGTACAAGTTTTCAAGAAATTTCATCCATTGTTTTTTTTTCTTTATTATAAAGACTTTCAGCCTCGGGCTGGTTCGTCTTAGAAAAAAAGAAAAAGTTTTAAGCCGAGGTTTCAAGCCTCCCCCCCCCCCCCCCCCCCCCCATGGAGATTTTTTCCAAGTTAAATTTCTACCGCAGTAACGGGAAATTACTTGATCTTAAAAGGTGTTATGAAGCAAGTCAGAAATTTGGCTCTTTGGTAACTTAACAAGAAAAGAGTTTGAAACAAACCATTTTAACTTCAAAACCAAATTAAACCCTCATGATGGTCAACAGAATAAGCAGAAAAATATAATATCTTCTACTTTATTAGCATAAACTTTGTTCAAGGTTTATGTTATTACAAATGATATGCTGGTATGAAATATTTTTCAAGAAACCAATTTCAGTTTCAATTTTATTTCACCTTTCTTGTTCTTCTAAATGCTCAACATAAAATTTTAAGAGGTGTTGATAAGTTACACAAGGCCATAAAATTTACATTTTTCTGAAGTGCAATGAATTTAAAAGGTAATTTTGACAAATTTGGGTGCCCTGATTCCAAATATGCGATATTTCTATCAGCTTTTGCTATTGCTATAACTTTTGAAAATAGGTAAAAATGCATTCAAGAAATTACTACACTTTTTTGACAAAACTTTAAACAAAAACATAACATATAAGAATAAAAATTTTAAATCAATTATCAACTTTTTTGAAGACTTCAAGTAATTTTGAGCCCTACAAAAAAGTTATAGAACTTTTATATTTATTTACTTTTCCTCATTTAATTTTTTTTAAGAAGTTTTAAACCGAATTGAATTTAAATACTTTAAAAATCATAAATGTAATCGATTTTCAGGTTTTAACAATTTTTTTTTAAATGAATCCAAGTATTTTTTTTTAATTTTCTGCTGTAATGTCAAAAAACGTGTAATGATATCTCACCAATTTTATTTTTAAACTGTAGAATTTGACTTTTTAAGAACATGCATCATTATAATATTGTTCCTTAATTGAATGAAGTAAAAAAAAATCAGAATCCGATTCAGTAAGAAAAACGTAGTTTCTATTTTCTGTTCTTTCCAGGACCCAATATTTCAATAAAAAAGTGACCAAATTTTCAGAGCTTGTAATTCTGCGATTAAAAATATGTATGCTTTTCATTTATTTTATTGTATGAAATAATTTTTATTCAATCGATCGTCATTTTTTAATTAATCATTACCAAATTCAAACAATGATTCGAAGTAGTATCTTCGAACCAAGATTTTAATGCGCAATGCTAACTCAATTTGTATTTGCCTAGTGCTTCCAATATTTGCACTAAAACTTGGAATTCCTTATTTTTAATTTTTATCAGTTTGTTATAAAAATTCACGAAATCACCAATTTCCATCATTTTCTTTTGAGTATAATTAAACATGAAGTTATCATTTTGTCTTTTATTTTGACAACTGGAAGAATTTAATTTGATTAAAAAAGGTTGTATCTCTGACTCTGACTTCGAGCACTGACACTCTTGAAATAATATAAGATAGATATATTCTTCTTTTTATGAATTTAAATAAACCATTGACTATTGAATAAATTCTTCTAAGTTCATAATGGATTTTTTTCCCTTGTCAAAAATTTTCATTTCAAATCGTGTTTAAATATGTTTTGTTCAAATTCAAAATACCACAGCGGAATCTCTCAATCAACCCTTCAATTGAAAATATAGAAAAGAATTGTAAATAAAGATAAATCATAAAAAAACAATTATTATCATTTCCCTTACAATAAATCATGATTAATTTTTAAGTGAGCAGATAGTTATTTTAGAATTCAGATTTTTTCAAATGTGTATTTTGGAAATATTTACTTCAAGTTTGAAATCTAGACAGCTTAGAAATTCTTTTGAAGCACATTTCTAGTTCAGAATTAGGAACAGCATTTTAAAAAATTATTAAATAACTTAGAGAAAATAGAATTGATTTGAAACTTTCATTGTGAGTTGTTTTGAAATTTTTGATTTATTTTAGCTGTCAAATTTACTATTTTTTTTTAGTTTGTGTGGTATACTCATGATACCACACAAACTCAAAAATTAATGGTGTTAGAAATCTATTTCCTTATCTATTGTGTATTTTCGGTACTATGATTATTTTTAGCTAAATTTCAATTTTGAAACCAACCCCCCCCCCCCCTCCCTGGACGAGTCCTTCGAACGAGCCTGCAAGGTTTGAAAACAAGGTAAATTGTAGATGAATAGAAATGATTTCGTATTAAAACCTTAATTATCCCCTGCTTTAAAAAGTGGGAACATTTGAAACAGAAAGAAAGTTCAAAACGCAGAACTTGGATGTATAATTTTAAATAGAAATTTTTTAGAGCGAATATTTTGTGGATTGAGTCTGTATTACATTAAAACCGTGCTAACATTTTACTTCCACTTTAAAACAGAAAAACAATAGGGGAGAGTGAGGATACTTGATCCCTTTTTCTTATTTTCACCATATCTTTTTGGAAAAATTTAGCAACTCGCCGTCTTTGACATTTTATGACAGCTTGTAACTTCAAGTTTCTATGCTCCAAAAATTAAAACGATACTTGAACCCGTTGTAGAACTAGAACCATTTTTGTGGGAGTAAAAAAATTGCGATTTTTCTGAAGTTAGGGGAGACTTGATCCCTATTGAAGGAGACTTGCCCTAATTCTTGTATAAAAATCAAACAAAACCGCAAGATAGAATGTTATTTGACTATTTTGGTCGTGTTTGTTCTCATTTCACAATTCATAGCAGACATAAGAAGAAAATTCTATAACTTGGCCTCAACGCTAATAACATTGCATACTTAAAGGCGCTATTTTTTACACTTTAGAGAAAATTAATTATTTTTGCTCTTTTCTTCAGAAAATTGTTTGATAAATATTAGTTTTTGGATATATATTATTAATTTCGTAATCAGCAATCATAACGATCAATTCAGAAGAAGAATATGCCGTTTGGAAGGGGGATCAATTATACCCAAATCTAGGGGATCAATTGTACCCATAATCAACATTTTAGAAAACTTTTTCTGAAAAAAGTTGAGAGTTTTTCATTGCTTTGAAAATATGGCATTATGAAGTTCATTTTACGCTCGAACGATTGATACATTGGAACAAATATTTTTTTTCATAATTTTCCCATGTAAGGAACATTTTAAAGTGATGAAAAAAGATCTTCAAGTTAAATTTTGTGAAATTTTTTAAACAAAGTTAAATTACTCAAACAATTATTTTGTTAAAAAATTTTAAACTACAAGCATTGTTATTTTGCTCATTTTGGCACATTTTTCTAGAACATTCTATCTTTGTAAGACATTCCAGTTTCGAGATATAGCTAAGGAATCAAGTATCCCCAGGGATCAAGTATCCTCATTCTCCCCTAATGTTCACAAATTCGGGATACAAGTCAGTGAATTTGTTGATGAAAACTTTCTATACAAATCAATTTTAGGTTTTCCTTAATGCATGTGTTATTTTACATCGTTAAACTTTCGACTGAACTTATTTAGAATCTTCAGAGTTAGACAATATGTTTTGTTATTGAAAATTTCGAAAATAAATTACATGGCAAATGAAATGAGTAAGTCTTAATCAAGCTTTTGTACTGTACACATGTTTATGATTGATTCTTGACTGAGCCATAACCGTAGAAACAAAAAAGTCTCTTTCTTCAGACTTATTATTTAAAGATTGATAGTTTGTTTGTTATGAAGTTGAGCTAATTTGTCAGACTTTTTTGTTTTTTTTTTTAATAAAATTTCATTACAATCTGCGCGCAGCTTTTCCTGTGCATTTTTCGTGAAAATATTTTTTCTCCTGCAAAATTTTGAACCGTTTTTCATGTTATGTTGTTTACAACTATTTTGACCTAGAGACACATTCCACCGGGGCGTGAGTTCACTTTTCCGGACTTTGCTGAACTGTTATCATATGAGAGATCAACCAAATTGAATTAGATATGAATATGATTTAACTCTCGTCCGTCCCAACAAAAATTATCCGTTGCAGCGCCGGGAGTGTTAGATAGACAAAAATGTTTTCCAGACATTATTCACATTCAACACTTCAGTTATTTGTTATTCAAAGTCTAAGAAAAAGAAATCCGAAAAAACAAGCTTCGGAAAAAAGACTATAGATCAGCTACGGAATGCTAAAAAAAAAAATTTAAAAAAAATGGCAAGAAAACTGAAGTTAAAAGCTTTACGTTGCACAAAAGTAATTATTTAGCGCAGAGGCGAACCAGCCTGTAGCTGAAAACCTCTCAAATAGAGACAAAAAAAAATTTAGCTGGCAAATTGCAAATCTTCCCCTCTCTACACTGTAAAGCATAAGGTTCTATGACAATCGTAGAAACATATCTCGTAACCAAATACTTTTCCATGCCTTATTTGTTTCCATTTGTTGGCTTCGTTAGCATAAATTGAGAAATTATGCTAACAAAATTGTATTGAGCTCACCTCCCTTCTCCCATGTACCTACTCACTGAAAGGAGGATGGTGTGTCAGATAATCATAGAATCATACCAAAATGATTTTCCATGTTAAGTTTTGTTCATTTCTCGGATATTGTAAAAAAAAGTTAAATGTAAGCCTTCTCTTCTCTTTCTATAAATCCAATTATACCACCCTTCTGCAAGAAAGGAATTGATTCACATAGAAAAAGTATTTTCGAACTCAAATACTTTTTGATGCCAAGTTTGGTTTCATTTGCTCGATTAAATCTCGAGTTATGCAAAAAAATTGTATGGAAGCCCACCCTTTCCCTATTTATGTGTAACCAAGTACCTTTCCATGCCATATTTGTTTCCATTTGTTGGCTTCATTGGCATAAATCGAGAACTAATGCTAACAAAATTGTATTGGGCTAACCTCCCTTCTCCTATGTGCCTACTCACTGAATAGAGCATGGTGTATCAGATAATCATAGAATCATACCAAAATGATTTTCCATGTTAAGTTTTGTCCAGTTCTCTCCTCTTCCCTTCCTTTAGTCCCAATTTTATCATCCTACTGCAAGAAAGGAATTGTTTGACGTAAACAAATTTCTCGAATTGAAATACCATCCCATACATAAATTGAGAAATTATGCTAACAAAATTGTATTGAGCTCACCTCCCTTCTCCCATGTACCTACTCACTGAAAGGAGGATGGTGTGTCAGATAATCATAGAATCATACCAAAATGATTTTCCATGTAAAGTTTTGTCCATTTCTCGGATTTTGTAAAAAAAAGTTAAATGTAAGCTTTCCTCTTCCCTTCCTTTATTTCCAAATCTATCATCCCACTGCAAGAAAGGAATTGTTTGACATAAAAAAATTCTCGTATTGAAATACCATCCCAAGCCAAAACTTGAAAGGAAGTACCAACCCCCTTCCATTCGCCCCATTGAATGGAGGGGTGAGAACTTAATATTTATAAAAGTATTTTTCGTACTCAAAAAATTTTTGATACCAAATTATATTTCATTCGCTCGATTAATCCTCAAGTTATGCAAAAAAATGTATGGTAGACCCCCTTTCCCCTTTATATTTTTTCGCTGAAAAAAGGGTGGGACTTCAATTTATAATAGAAACATTTCTCGTATCCAAATACCCTCACATGCCAAATATGGCTCAAATTTGCTCGATCAGATCTCCAGTTATACTGAAAATTGTAAGGGAAATCTCTACTCCCCCTTTTTATCCACCTTTTTGAAGGATTGAGAGATACCAAATATTCAAAGAAGTATTTCTCGTGCCCAAATATCTTTCCATGCGAAATTTGGTTCCATTTGCTGTTGTAGTTCTTGAGTTATGCAATAAAAAATGTATGGAGCTTCCCTCCCTCCCTCCTTCCTTTCTCTCCGCTGGAAGAAGGAAGGGGTCTCAAACAATCATTAGAGCATATCACGTTCCCAAATATCCACCCATGCCAAATTTGGTTCCATTTGCTTGATTAGTATTTGACTTATGTAAAAATTATATAGAGGGCCCCTCCCCCCTTTATATCTCCCTACTGGAAAAAGGGAGGGGTCTCAAATAATCATAGAAATATTTTTCGTATCAAAATACCTTCCCATGCCAAATTTGGTTCCAATATCTTGAATAGTTTTCGAGTAATATGAAAAATTGTAAGGTAGCCCCCTTCCCCCCCTTTCTATCACCCCACTGAGAGGAGGGAGGGGTACCTAATATTCATTGAAATATTCCCCGTTCTCAAATACCACCCCATGCCAAGTTTGATACCATTTGCTTGATTGGTTCTCGAGTTATGCTAAAAATTGTCTTTTGTTTAGTAGGCCCCTCCCCCCCTTCCTGTTAGGGGGAGGGGTCTAAAACCATAATAGGAACCTTCCCCGGCCTCCAATACCCCCAACTGCCAAGTTTCACGTAAATCGGTTCAGTAGTTTCTGAGTCTATAGGGAACAGACAGACAGACAGACAGACAGACAGACAGACAGACAGACAGACAGACAGACAGACAGACAGACAGACAGACAGACAGACAGACAGACAGACAAACAGACAGACAGACAGACAGACAGACAGACAGACAGACAGAAATTCATTTATAAATATATAGATATATGAAAAAGTAGAAGCTTACCTGAAATCTGAAATGTTCTACAAAGTTGTTCAGCTTTAAACCTTGACGCACAAAAGTTTGCGCTCATATAACGAGAGAAGCCTCAATCACCCCGGAATCACCTAAATTTTTGCAAAATACCCTGAATATATGCTACTTAGAATTCGTCAAGATTTAAAGAAACTGGAAATATCGGATTTGTTTTTATCAAGAACATGGGTAGATTTTTTATGATACCAATCAGCTTAGGTACCTGATGGAATTCCATTGATAAATTACTGTCTTAGCTGACATTAATAAAGATAGTGGCAAAAATGAATGGATTGATATTAAGATTTCCCATTTAGGCCTGCCTTCATGAATACTTACTGTTGTGAAGCACCAAGTAGGTAATTAGTATAATCAAGACAATTGTAGTTAAGTTGTTTTGGCATTTGCATCCATCCTCCCGATGACTCGAGCGACTTATTTAGTTGACACGTGAACCGTTTTCAAGCGAAGAAGACTCGTCGTATAATTAGCGAAGAATTTATATTGCAAGCTTCGAATTGTGGAAGGTACAAGCAATTGTTACTGGGTGATCGTGAGAATGATCCGCATTTTGCGCCCAACAACAATTCGATGTGATCACTCGAACATACTTGTAACTGATCGGGTGCTCCAGATAAGGAGAGGCCAAATTACGTGCGTGTGTGATTCTCGTGTGATGATTTTTTCATAATCTCAGCAACCTATTGTAGTGTCACAAAAAAGCACCGAGACTGCTTTATCGACGACGACGACGACGTTGTCGCTCTCCTTTGAACACAGATATGAGATAGCACACTTTTAATCATCGCCAGTCAGTCGGCGAGCCGCAGATCCCATTGACAGATAACTAATGGTTGCCTCTAATGGAGCCGGTTTTCCCCCGATCGCGCATCATTGTCAAGTTCTAGCGCAGCAATAGCCTCGCGGAGATATCAATTCTAACTCCTCCCTCAGCATCCGTACAGCAACAACAACAACAAAAAACTGGGTAGGTCCGGCTCAAACCTTTAAGAAATCAGATCAGCTTCCAGGTTTTAACTTGGTTTTTTTTTTCAACAGCTTTAAAAAGTCTGCCGACGAGCCCCGAAGATCCGTTCAAGGTCGTTCAAATGTTTCCAAACACTCCCAGCTAAATTAGAGGGTTCAACAATCGGTAGGCAATTGATTGCCGTTGCTGCCGAATGGCGCTTCTACGCTGGCTGAGGATCGATCAAGACCTCACCTACTTTGATTAGTGCTGTTCGAATTTCGACACCAACTTGCTCGGGGTCTCTCGTAGAAGTTGTACTTACTCTTGGTAGCCATTTCTTTAAAAAAAATTATTCGAATTTCAGTACCCAGCAATTGTTACGAGATTGAGATAGATATTTTCTAATATCTCAGAAAACCGTATTGTTTTTAACGAATCTTGGGACCAAATGTCAGTTTTCCTGTTATTCGATGGATCATGGTCCTGAGCACAATAAATACAATCTTGATGTGTATTTCATTTTATATTATTTTGAATAATTAAATTCAATAAATTTTTCGATCTTGGTGTCTGCGCTAAAGGGCATTTATTGATGAAAAGGTCTCATGAATTCAGTAAGTGCATTGACCAATCAAAACATTCAATCTTCAAATATTCCATGCAAAAATACAAATACATAGCCCGTTTGTTTTTGGCGATATTCGATATTGGCAACATTTGATTCTGACAAAATCGAACGGTTTTCTGAATCCAAATAACCTTAATGTTTTCCCTATAAAAGGACACGTATAATATAGACTTACACCATCAATACGTTTTAACGTTCTTAAATGTTTATTGAATACAACTACAAAAACAAAAATTTAAAAAAAATTTAAGTAGATACTTAAAAACGATGGAAATTCAACAAATACAATCAAAAACAAAAAAGAACAAAAAATATAAAATGTTATGAAAAACGAATAAATAGCGAATACGAAAAAAAAAAACATCGTAAAGAAAACAAGAAAAGTGCAAAATGCATCGGACATATGATAAAAAAGAATATAAAAAATGATCAAAAATTATGGTTATGATTATTTTTTATATTTAAAAATTGAAACATAATTATCTGCGAACACGACGAAGATAGTTATTTTGCTATTCTTTTAGTACTCAAGCAAAACAGCTGAAAAATTATTGAGAGACTCAAAACTAAAAAAAAATAAAATATGACATTCCATTACAAAATCTTTTTTGATAAGTTTTCTTAACACCTCTAAATAGAAAGCCATAGAATTGGTATGAGATTACCTTAATTTTGTTTTGTTGATTTTTTAAGATGTAAAGAATTTTTCCTGTCAGTTTAAGAATTGAATGCTATCAATTTTGTGATTCCAGTTTATTGCATCATTATTTTAGGAACGGAATAAAGGATAAGGGAAAATGCTCCGTGCTCAGTAGTTAAACGGAACTTTTCAAAAGGTAAGTTATAAAGGATTTTGATTTGATATTTACCAACTCTCAGTTTCAAAAGTCAGAAAAAGCATCGTTTTCAATAATATCATCAAGCACTGATAACTTTAAAGAATATACAAAGAGAGAGAAAAATCTGAACCAAACCACATAAAATGAGAAGACAATTTCATACCAGATATCAGATTCAAGAAACAATTTATCAAGCACAAGTTGAAATTAAGAATATGAACACTTTAATTCGATCAACTAGGGAAAAAATCAAGATCAATGAAAATCTAGCTTTTGAATCAATGTTCAAATAAAAGTTGAACTCCAGATTTATAATGCCAGATTTAGAACCTTGATACCAATTAACAAAAATATATAGAATTATACTTAACAGTTTAGATAAAAGTTTCTTATTTTAAGATCATAAAATTAGAAATTTGAATCATTTTTGATGGATTAAAATAGATTTGACTTAACTTAGGGTTTCAAATGCTAAGAGAAAAACAACCCTTCATTTTAAAACGCAAGGGTAGAATTTAAAACTTAGCTCATGAACCAAATACAAAATTATTGGATTCTCCACTTATTTGAAACCATTAAATTTTTTTTCCAAATCCTTTCATTCATAATGCAAATCACCATTCCCAAACTGAAAATGAAGAGATGTGTTGCAAGCACTTTTTGACCACCGTGCGGGACAAGCGGAAAACAGAATGAGATAAAGGGAACACTAGATAAATATTGTATCAGCTGTTTGCGATGTTTATGTTCATGGGCGCTGACATGTTTAGAAAGGTTGTTTTTGAGAGAATGGCGAATGTACCATTTTGGAAATAGTTCGTTGGAAATATAAAAGAAAGCGAAAAGAGCTAGTGCAAGAATTCCATTGTGATTGTAAAAATTGTGTTAGAGAGACGTGTTAGGAAATTGTAATATATTTTAAATGTGAATTCGAATGATATTTTAATATTAGTTTTTCTAAGATAGGACAAATTATCGTTCCGACTGATTGGTCGACTAATTGTATTGTGGTGACCAACTGTATTTGAAGACGTACCGTGAGTAGATGTTAAATACGAACAAAACAATGACATTGAGACAAAATATTTCATTCGAATAGGTTGATGACTGAAGGAAACCGTTTGAATTGACAACATTCAAGTACAACTCATTGAGAACTTACCGTAAGTCACTTTTAGTTGTACTTAAAGCAGAATTTGATGAACATTTTATTCAGGACTAAGCGCCCATCTAAGAACTGTGGTTTTGAACGGAAAATTAATAGAATCAGGGAGAAACTTTTAATGTAAGTTAGTGTAATAGGGCTTGATTATTATTATTATTATTAATACCAAAATAAATTGTAGCTTTAAATTGTCTCACGATAAATTTTGAGGATTTGTTTACTGAACCTGACTTCAACCTCCGGAATCCGCCACAGAACAAGATGATAATGGAAACACGCATGCATGTTACATTTTCAAACATTATATTGATAAAAAAAAGTATTGCTGTGAAATGAGTTGAATAGCGTCTATTTCTGAATTATAAAATATCTGTTCAAATCAGCTCCGTAAATTCACGATAAGATTGAATAAATGTATTTAGTATAAAGTCAGAAGAAAAGACTTTTGAAAAAAAATTAAGTTTTCATTATACTTTAGTCCTCTTAGTGTCTAAAAAAACAGTGTTTAAATATAAAAAAAACAAATGCTCAACAAAGTTTGCCGGGTCTATTAGTTATGTATGATTTTTTCAAGAATGGAAAAAAAAGTTGATCATCAAAAACGATTTTGGCAAATTTTCTACCGATCAAATAAAAAAAAAAATATAAAAAAGCATTTATTTTTATAGAAAATTTTGTTTTATCAACAGGTATAGACTAGATTTTAACATTTTGAAAATTTGGTTTTCTATGGACCACAAATGTTAATTCAAATCAAAAATTTCAAGTGCTATTTATCTAAATCGGTTGAAAATTGAAAAGTTAAAGTAATTTTACCAAAACAGCAACATTTGCACTTTTGAATAATTCAACGAACCGAAGTGTATGTTCTAATCTTAATACAGGTAGAATTAAAATTGATAAACCTCACTCGCTCCAATCTAAAATTGATCAAAAGCTTACCAGAAAATTTCAGTAAGATCTGACCATAGGCAGGGGTCCTCAAGCGTAAATGGGATTTTAAGGTATTTTGCTCAAGAAAAGCCAAAAAATCTCATTTTTCATTGATAACTTTTTTCTTCTTTGACTGATTGCTTCTTAGGATTTTTTTCTCAAAGCCTTAACTGAGACAAATATATCACTAGAAACTGCAATACGATTGAAATAAAAACAAAAAAATTATTGCGGTTCAAAGATTGTATTTTGGCCGCTAATTGTCGTCTAAAACAAAATGCGTATGTAATGTACACATTACGAGTGAGACGAAAATTTGCCGCCAAAATACAATCATTGCACCCTAATACTGTCGATAAAACAAAATAATTTTTCTATCTCAACTTCACTAATAAAAATACTGTTGATCATACGCAAAAATGAAGTTCATATGATCTATAGCTAATTTATTCACCTTCAACATACAAAAGAGATATTTCAAATTACTGCCATGCAGTCCGAGATATTTGAATATAAGAACAAGCACTTTTTCATTATTCCAAGATTCCATATTGAAAGCTTAACTCAAAAACCGTTCTAGTGTCATGTTTTATAATTTAATTTTCGGAATAAGCGTCCGATTTTACATTAAAAAGGATCTTTAGCTTACTGAGCTAAAAAAATGCTGCAAACTAGTGTAATACTTTTGAAATTTTCTAAAATAAAGTAGTTGATGTCAGGCAACCTGTATACACATCTCAGGTGGCGATGGAAATCCCGTGTTAAGTGTTAGTATAAGTTTTTTTTGTAAACACTGTTACCATGACAATTTGTGACGTCAGTTGCATTTTCAAACAAACAACCAACAGCAAAAACTATAGAGAAAAAAATCATTGCCAACTGATGTTTACGATTCTCGCCTAAGCACATTGGATGTCAGGGACGTGGGAAAAACTGGACCCTGGGGAGGGGAGAAGGGTGTTTGGCGACAACATTTTTCTATAACTTTTTTCTTTAACAATGCGTAGTTGAACAATAATAAAAAAAATATTTAGATACTTTAGATTTTTAGATTTAGATAATTTGTTTTTGTATGATGTAGCGTGATCTATCCGATGTAGCGTGACTTAGCCCGTTTGCAGCAAACTATCACGCATCATAACTAGATCCAAAATTTCATATAACTTATCTTTAACTGCCTTTGAGTTGACTATTCCAATGGAGTGAAGTTATCAGTACAATTCATTAAGGGTAAGGATAATGTGTCTCCACCGTACGTACAATCGATTGTCAATGAAATTTAGTTATTTTGATGAAGAATGTTCCATAGGATAACCTCATTATTTGTGTTTAAGTGCCTTTACATTATAAGTTATTTTTCTTCTTCTTTCTTTCTTTCTTTCTTTATTTACCAGAATTATGGAAAATGAAAGACTCGGTCAATTTTTTTTTTTCAGCATTATATCTGATACATTTAAGTATTGCAAATATCACTTCGACCAGGCCAACCATGTGGTAAATACCGCAAAGGATACTGGAACAAGGAAAGGAATAAAGCGTGTTCAATTACTTTATATAAAAATCATACAATGTAAAAGTCCCAAATCATGGAAAAGGTTGGATCTCACCAAAAAGATTATCATTGACAGGACATACTGTTCACTGATTCGGAAACGTCGCTACGGAATCCGGAATTGGAACCTACTGACACCGAAATTTCTGAAATGGATTGGTTTTTTCCAATGTCCTATTATTATTTTTTGTTAAAGCACACTTTACAATTTTGCACACCGTAGCAGTTATTTCAAATTTGATTTTGTTTTAGTTATAACTATTTTACATTTTTTGCTTCTATACTTAGAACGACTTTTTCACGCAGCGAAAAATTTGGACGGCCGCGCGTGTCAACGCCTACTCGAACTCCTTCTTAAGTGCTTTTACATTATTATCAAAACTTTCTAAAGTAAATCCTGAAACTTTCCAGCCTAGAGCAGTCTAGAGCAAGTTGACTGGTGTTGGGAAAAAGTGGTAGAAATTTTGTCACTTTTAGCAAATTTTGAAAATTTTGCCAGGCAAAAACATTTTCAAGATCTGTGGCCTTCAAGTTTTTAACAATACGTGTTGTAGTTTCGCATGCTGTGATGCAAAAATAGCAAGTTTTCTATCACGCTGAAATAGAACCAGAGCTGTAAAAAAATTTAACGCCCGAAGATCTTGAAAACATTTTTGCATGGTAAGAATTTCAAAATGCCTTAATTTCTATCACTTTTTCTCAACACCAGTGAAATTGCTCTTATGCAGCTTTTAGATATATATGAAGGGCCTTGAAGACTTCATTTGAAAGACAAACATTGGTGAAAATGTGTCAAAAATTCAAAAATAAAACTTACCTATTGCGAGATATCTTCTCTTTTAACTAGCCGCGAATGTGCTACATTCAAACTCAACTAAATTGTTGCAAATTCAATCATGAAACTATATTCTACAAAACTGAACACAAAATTGTTGGTAACTCAAAGACACTAAATTTTTTGAAATTGAACCAAATAGCTCTGAGATATAGAATGTTAAATATCGGTATTTTCAAGCTAAGATTTCTTCAAGGTCCATAATGTGTTTGAAAATTACTCGATTAAAATTGGAGATTTCAGTTCAATCATTGTTTAGGGATAATTTACAATATAAATAAAGTTAAATAACTAACCAAAATATTTCTAGCTGAATTTTCACCTGAAGATTTCATCATCATTAAAAATTATTACATCAGTTTTTTTTATTAAGACATTTTGAATTTAAATCTTGACTTTTTTAATGAATCTAATATTCAAACTCAACCTAGATATTATACATTTATGTATTTCAAACTGACTCTGATTGAATATAAAATGGAAACAAATACTCAAAATCAAAACTTGAAACTGTGATTCCTGCGATACTCTAACAAAAATCATATATTGATATTTTAATGTTGATTATAAGTTTTATCTTTGAGCTCTATATGAATCTAATTTTTGAATTTTAATTCCGAATCTGAATTCTGCGTTTTGAACCTGAAATAAAGTTTTTAATTTATGAATTGAAATCGATTTCTGAATCCTTATTAAGAAAATTAGATAATATTCAAAAATGCATATTTCTAACAGCGAGTTTTGTATCCAAATCCTTGACCAGAAATCTTGTATTGTAATGTTGAATTTTTGATTTTCAATATGAATGCCGTCTTCAGTTATTAATTCGTTATTCAACTCGTCAATCTGAATTAAAATTTCGAATGACTAACCTTGTTTTGATATTTCCATTTAGGATAACCACTTTGGAACTTTTTCAAGTTTAAATTCTGCATAAGTATTAAGAGTCAAAATTGTAAATCGAAATCTAAAAAATGGTTTGTAGTGTAGAATATTTTCTTTTCATATTCCCAAATGATGAGTTTCGAATATGAAAAGTTAATCAATGTTAGTTTGAAATGCAAAACTAATATTCAAATCATGATTTTGTCCCGTTGATGATCCGAATCGTAAATCAAGAATTTTGAACAGGTTACAGGATTCAAAACCCGATCACAGGCCACGAATTTTAATCACTGTATAAATTTGGAACCAGAACATCCGGAATAGTTACTGCCTAAACAATCCAGATATTTGTCCGCTCTATTCCGGGCCGGAAAAATCTCGAGGCTGATAGATTGACACCAAATTTAGCAAGAGTAAGTGTACATCATTAGCAGACTTTGCTGAAAAAGTTCCATCTACGCAATCAAAACTTATTCAGAATAGAAATTGAAACAAGTGACTTTTTTTTTTGATAAACTATAGTAGAGTTAACCTGGGTTCAGATTTCAATGTTTTGGCCTTAGTTCTGAGTCGAGATTTTTACTCTTGAATCATTTTAGTCATTCATCAAAATATGATTAGGAATTTCAAATTTTGAGTTTTTAAAAGTAAAATTCTGCTTAACATTTTTGGACACTCATGGGGGAGGTTTAACCCTCAAAGCCCCCCTCCTCCTCACCGTTCCTACGCCTATGGCCATGATAGAACTTTAAAGCGATACTGTATTCTGATAAATAGTTATAAGGATGTCGATTATGAGATTTCACTCTAAAAAAAATTGAATTCAAATCGTGATAAATACTTAAAGCAATATTCAGGTAATAATTTTACTCTTTGTTGGAATTTTCTATAAAATGTTGGTTGAACCAGCAAAGATAAAAAACAGATGGAACATATATAATGATTTTGATCTATTTTAAATTTTAATTCTGGAATCTGAAGTTATATCTTTTCCATTTCTCAATCAAGACTAGTTTTTAACAGGAAACATCAGAATTCTGGACCAAAATCAATGTAAAATCAAAAAGGCGTTTGGTATTCGTTCCTAGCTGAGAAATCATACTATGATTTTTTTTTATATTTTTAAAATAAACACTTACTCAAAATGCAAAAGCTTCGGCGACGTTTTCGTTTCGAGCTTCAAAGTGTCGTGATTGCTCAAAATAAATATTATCGACCTGTACAAATAGACTGACTCCAATAAAAAAAAAAGACGACCGAACGTTCCGCAACTTGTGAGAACAATTAATCTGTGGCTTGGTGTCTAACTCTTTCATCATCATCGCCATCAGTATCATCATTACAATAACCATCATCACCATCATCATCCTCGCCAAACGTCCGTCGCCTTAGTGTTTGGGGTTTTCTTTTTCTGCTTTCACACTCAAATTAATTTTGAATCCCCACTGTCTGTTGGGTGTCTTGCAGCTGGAAACGGACACGGACCGTAACGGGTGAAAAAAAAACCGAAATCAATTTGCTACTTCGCATTCTGGGCCGCCGAATCGTCAACCGCTCCAGTGGCGCAATTGGTTAGCGCACGGTACTTATAAGACAGTACTGACCAAGAGCTTGTGGCGGAAGCCTCTCGGGAAAAAGTGGATGGGTGGTTCGAATCCCCTGAACTTTTCGTGACACATCTTCGGAAGTGTTGTGAAGTTGGTTTCCATGACCCCCTCCCTAAGGCTTTTCCTCAACTCTAGTGCCAAAATCGTATGAGCGATGCCGGGGTTGTGAGTTCGAGCCTCACCTGGAGCACAGCGGTATATTTTTTTTTTTGTTCTTTAACTTATGAATGAAATGTGGGGTTATTTTTTCTTCACTGTCTCTTGATTTGATGTCATTCACCTTGACCGAGTCGATGACACCCATTCGTGGATGGCAAGCAGGCCGAATGTGTGAATGGATAAATTAAATCGTAGGAGGCGCCTCCTCCCTAAGATGATGGGCTGGGACGGCCATTGTATGCAGAGTAGGCGAACTAGCGTGACTTTGTCACACGCATTCGGAAGCTATTTTCGCACAGTCGTCGTCGTCGTCTTCGTCGTATGACAAAGAAGGAGGGGGACAAACGAAGGGAACCCGACAATTAGCTCGGCAATAATAATTACCTTCCCCCGGATTCCCTGATTTTTCCATCCGCCTGTCAAGCTTTAGCAGAATCACTTCATAAAATGTTGAAGAATGAAAAAATGTCGTGTGAGTACACTCATCGCGATTAGCTCTTCGGCGTAGTAGTCGGGGCAAATTGTGCTGCCGGACTAGCGAGCGACAAAGTATGCCGGTGTTTGTTATCGGTGGGTGGGGTCTAGCTTTTGGAAAGGGCGTAAGTAACAACGTTTTCAAAAAGTCATATTACAGTTTCTTACATTTACTTAAAAACTATTTAAAATTATTCAAAACCAAAAATTTAAAAACATAATATTCTTCAGTCTTTTCAAAAAAAAAAAAAAACATGCTAGATAAAAAAAAAAGCGTAATTCAAATCTGAGCTAATCAGTGAATCTGCCGACGACAACGTCAGTGATTGAGTAGGCGACGACGATAGCAACGGAGCGCTGCTCGTGGTGAGAAAGTAGAGACAAACGACAAGTGAGTTGATTTTTTGTGTGTCTCTTCGCATGAAGCGTCTTCACTACCTCTAGAACGTATTGTTTGGGTGACGCAATTCATTGTCGCAAGGCGAGTGTGACTAGCGATTAGACAAGCAGGTAGCTATGAGGATGACGACGATAAGGGGCGGAATGATACGGCGGCAGCGGCGTATTATGATGATAATGATGGGACAGATGCGTGGGGATTTTCCCAGAATGGGAGCGCTTATAAGTTGAATGAAGGAGAATGTTTGTGGGAATGTTTGACAGTAGTTGAAGGGGCTGATGAGAGACAGTAGTGTAAATGATACTAAGAATTTTGCTCTACTATGATTAAAATAACAAATAGCCAAACGCATTCAAAATCGAATGACAAACGTCAAAAATAAACTGTTAAATTGTGAAAATTGTCAAAATTGTCAAAACTGTCAAAATTGTCAAAATTGTCAAAATTGTCAAAATTGTCAAAATTGTCAAAATTGTCAAAATTGTCAAAATTGTCAAAATTGTCAAAATTGTCAAAATTGTCAAAATTGTCAAAATTGTCAAAATTGTCAAAATTGTCAAAATTGTCAAAATTATCAAAATTGTCAAAATTGTCAAAATTGTCAAAATTGTAAAATTGTCAAAATTGTCAAAAATGTCAAAATTGTCCAAATGGTCAGAATTGTCAAAAATCTCCAAATTGTCAAAATTTTCAAAATTATCAAAATTGTCAAAATTGTCAAAATTGTCAAAATTGTCAAAATTTTCAAAATTTTCAAAATTGTCAAAATTGTCAAATTTGGGAAAATTGTCAAAATTGTCAAAATTGTCAAAATTGTCAAAATTGTCAAAATTGTCAAAATTGTCAAAATTATCAAAATTGTCAAAATTGTCAAAATTGTCAAAATTGTCAAAATTGTCAAAATTGTCAAAATTGTCAAAATTGTCAAAATTGTCAAAATTGTCAAAATTGTCAAAACTGTCAAAATTGTCAAAATTGTCAAAATTGTCAAAATTGTCAAAATTGTCAAAATTGTCAAAATTGTCAAAATTGTCAAAATTGTCAAAATTGTCAAAATTGTCAAAATTGTCAAAATTGTCAAAATTTTCAAAATTGTCAAAATTGTCAAAATTGTCAAAATTGTCAAAATTGTCAAAATTGTCAAAATTGTCAAAATTGTCAAAATTGTCAAAATTGTCAAAATTGTCAAAATTGTCAAAATTGTCAAAATTGTCAAAATTGTCAAAAATGTCAAAATTGTCCAAATGGTCAGAATTGTCAAAAATCTCCAAATTGTCAAAATTTTCAAAATTATCAAAATTGTCAAAATTGTCAAAATTGTCAAAATTGTCAAAATTGTCAAAATTTTCAAAATTTTCAAAATTGTCAAAATTGTCAAATTTGGGAAAATTGTCAAAATTGTCAAAATTGTCAAAATTGTCAAAATTGTCAAAATTGTCAAAATTGTCAAAATTGTCAAAATTGTCAAAATTGTCAAAATTGTCAAAATTGTCAAAATTGTCAAAATTGTCAAAATTGTCAAAATTGTCAAAATTGTCAAAATTGTCAAAATTGTCAAAATTGTCAAAATTGTCAAAATTGTCAAAATTGTCAAAATTGTCAAAATTGTCAAAATTGTCAAAATTGTCAAAATTGTCAAAATTGTCAAAATTGTCAAAATTGTCAAAATTGTCAAAATTGTCAAAATTGTCAAAATTGTCAAAATTGTCAAAATTATCAAAATTATCAAAATTGTCAAAATTGTCAAAATTGTCAAAATTGTCAAAATTGTCAAAATTGTCAAAATTATCAAAATTGTCAAAATTGTCAAAATTGTCAAAATTGTCAATATTGTCAATATTGTCAAAATTGTCAAAATTGTCAAAATTGTTAAAATTTTAAAAATTATCGAAATTATCAAAATTGTCAAAATTGTCAAAATTGTTAAAATTGTCAAAATTGTCAAAATTGTCTAAATTGTCAACATTGTCAAAATTGTCAAAATTGTCAAAATTGTCAAAATTGTCAAAATTGTCAAAATTGTCAAAATTGTCAAAATTTTCAAAATTTTCAAAATTGTCAAAATTGTCAAAATTGTCAAAATTGTCAAAATTGTCAAAATTGTCAAAATTGTCAAAATTGTCAAAATTGTCAAAATTGTCAAAATTGTCAAAATTGTCAAAATTGTCAAAATTGTCAAAATTGTCAAAATTGTCAAAATTGTCAAAATTGTCAAAATTGTCAAAATTGTCAAAATTGTCAAAATTGTCAAAATTGTCAAAATTGTCAAAATTGTCAAAATTGTCAAAATTGTCAAAATTGTCAAAATTGTCAAAATTGTCAAAATTGTCAAAATTGTCAAAATTGTCAAAATTGTCAAAATTGTCAAAATTGTCAAAATTGTCAAAATTGTCAAAATTGTCAAAATTGTCAAAATTGTCAAAATTGTCAAAATTGTCAAAATTGTCAAAATTGTCAAAATTGTCAAAATTGTCAAAATTGTCAAAATTGTCAAAATTGTCAAAATTGTCAAAATTGTCAAAATTGTCAAAATTGTCAAAATTGTCAAAATTGTCAAAATTGTCAAAATTGTCAAAATTGTCAAAATTGTCAAAATTGTCAAAATTGTCAAAATTGTCAAAATTGTCAAAATTGTCAAAATTGTCAAAAATGTCAAAATTGTCCAAATGGTCAGAATTGTCAAAAATCTCCAAATTGTCAAAATTTTCAAAATTATCAAAATTGTCAAAATTGTCAAAATTGTCAAAATTGTCAAAATTTTCAAAATTTTCAAAATTATCAAAATTGTCAAATTTGGGAAAATTGTCAAAATTGTCAAAATTGTCAAAATTGTCAAAATTGTCAAAATTGTCAAAATTGTCAAAATTGTCAAAATTGTCAAAATTTTCAAAATTATCAAAATTGTCAAAATTGTCAAAATTTTCAAAATTATCAAAATTGTCAAAATTGTCAAAATTGTCAAAATTGTCAAAATTGTCAAAATTGTCAAAATTGTCAAAATTGTCAAAATTGTCAAAATTGTCAAAATTGTCAAAATTGTCAAAATTGTCAAAATTGTCAAAATTGTCAAAATTGTCAAAATTGTCAAAATTGTCAAAATTGTCAAAATTGTCAAAATTGTCAAAATTGTCAAAATTGTCAAAATTGTCAAAATTGTCAAAATTGTCAAAATTGTCAAAATTGTCAAAATTGTCAAAATTGTCAAAATTGTCAAAATTGTCAAAATTGTCAAAATTGTCAAAATTGTCAAAATTGTCAAAATTGTCAAAATTGTCAAAATTGTCAAAATTGTCAAAATTGTCAAAATTATCAAAATTGTCAAAATTGTCAAAATTTTCAAAATTGTCAAAATTGTCAAAATTGTCAAAATTGTCAAAATTGTCAAAATTGTCAATATTGTCAATATTGTCAAAATTGTCAAAATTGTCAAAATTTTCAAAATTATCAAAATTATCAAAATTGTCAAAATTGTCAAAATTGTTAAAATTGTCAAAATTGTCAAAATTGTCAAAATTGTCAAAATTGTCAACATTGTCAAAATTGTCAAAATTGTCAAAATTGTCAAAATTGTCAAAATTGTCAAAATTGTCAAAATTGTCAAAATTGTCAAAATTGTCAAAATTGTCAAAATTGTCAAAATTGTCAAAATTGTCAAAATTGTCAAAATTGTCAAAATTGTCAAAATTGTCAAAATTGTCAAAATTATCAAAATTGTCAAAATTGTCAAAATTGTCAAAATTGTCAAAATTGTCAAAATTGTCAAAATTGTCAAAATTGTCAAAATTGTCAAAATTGTCAAAATTGTCAAAATTGTCAAAATTGTCAAAATTGTCAAAATTGTCAAAATTGTCAAAATTGTCAAAATTGTCAAAATTGTAAAAATTGACAAAATTGTCAAAATTGTCAAAATTGTCAAAATTGTCAAAATTGTCAAAATTGTCAAAATTGTCAAAATTGTCAAAATTGTCAAAATTGTCAAAATTGTCAAAATTGTCCAATTGTCAAAATTGTCAAAATTGTCAAAATTGTCAAAATTGTCAAAATTGTCAAAATTGTCAAAATTGTCAAAATTGTCAAAATTGTCAAAATTGTCAAAATTGTCAAAATTGTCAAAATTGTCAAAATTGTCAAAATTGTCAAAATTGTCAAAATTGTCAAAATTGTCAAAATTGTCAAAATTGTCAAAATTGACAAAATTGTCAAAATTGTCAAAATTGTTAAAATTGTCAAAATTGTCAAAATTGTCAAAATTGTCAAAATTGTCAAAATTGTCAAAATTGTCAAAATTGTCAAAATTGTCAAAATTGTCAAAATTGTCAAAATTGTCAAAATTGTCAAAATTGTCAAAATTGTCAAAATTGTCAAAATTGTCAAAATTGTCAAAATTGTCAAAATTGTCAAAATTGTCAAAATTGTCAAAATTGTCAAAATTGTCAAAATTGTCAAAATTGTCAAAATTGTCAAAATTGTCAAAATTGTCAAAATTGTCAAAACTGTCAAAATTTTCAAAATTGTAAAAAAAATTCAATTGATCTTAAAATTGTGTGACTTTTTTGTCAAAATAGTGTTAAATTGTTTTCAATCGTATTCAATATTTGTCAAATTCTTTTTTCGAATTGAGTCATATTTTTTTTTTAATTTTTGTTAAAATTCTGTCAAAATGAAGTCAAATTTGTTTCGAAGGTGTATCAAAGTTTGTCAAAATGTTTCGAAATGATTTCATAATTATTCCAAAGTGTTGTCAAACTTATGTCAATATTGTGTCAAAATTGTGTCAAAATTGTGTCAAAATTGTGTCAAAATTTTGTCAAAATTGTGTCAAAATTGTGCTGTAAGGCTATTAAATACGTCTTCCAATAGTTTAGTGCACAAATGCGTAAATGGAGGGTTTCATTTCAATTTTTTTCGCCTTTGAAAAAAAGTATACCATTATCGAGTTTCCGACTACTTAACATCGGCATTTCGGCTTCCAGGTAATTTGACGTAGGAAGCAACAACTCTGACTGACTGGAATTGAGGTGTAATTTCTTCCATAAGTCTGCTGAATGGAAAGATGAGGAAAAAATAGCAAAAAGCACAACCTATTGTGAGTCGATTTGTTGAGAACACTAGAATGGGCATTTGGGAAAATTTGTTTCCGTTGGACGAACAAGAAAAAAAGTGCCGACCTGCGGAAGTTCGAGTGGAAAAAACCGTCTAAATGATGTTTCAATATTTTGACTTCGATCCGGAACATTGGTGGTGAGGGTGGTTTGAGGAAGATCTGGAAAGGTAACAGCCAAAAGAAAAACCTGCTAATAATAGGCAGCAAATGCGAACGATGAACATTTTTGTTGGTGTTTGGCCAGTGAAAAAGAGCCGTTTTCCTCCTTCCTTTCCCGATCAAGCAAGATTAACGTTCCTCCAACCAGAGCGAGGTCCAGAAACAATTCATCGATCACTTTGCGCCATCTTGCTGCACCAATCATAAGTAATCGAAGATGGACAACAACGTGGAATCGAAAATTGATTTCCATTCTTGTAAAAAACTCTTATGAATGGGAAGAGAGTCTGGGCCCCAGATTATCTCGGCTTTTTCTTCTTGCCAGTCCGTCTCAGTCTATCTATCGGAAATTTTCATTGAGTCTTAATTTTGGGACCATTCCCCTCCATTGACGGTCTTCTTCGTCGTCTTCGAATGATGAGTGGGTAGATGGAAGCAGATTAGGCCTGCAGAATCCGTGAAGAAGAACCGGGAGTTGGGATGAAGATATTAGTTCTTCGATTTAATGAATGGTTCTGTGATGGGCTCAGCCATTTCGTCTATAAATCACTGCCCCTTTTCCGGCTCTGAGCTCCCAAAAATCATCCAGAAGCTGAAATCGATAATTGGCATTATTTTAAGGTGCACGCTCTTATAATAATTGGACACTCAAAACCGTTTGCCTCGGCCAAATCTTTCCGAGAGCGAGATCAGGAGAGACTGAGTCGGGATGCTGGAAAAGCTCGATGAATGACTTCCCCAGCATCTTCTGAGATGATTTGAGATATGAATAGACTGAGGCCAGCCTTGATTCGGAGGTGTACTTCCTCTAATCTATATTTAAGTCATTTCCAACGACGATTAGCAGGTTAATTCTCCCGCTAAGCTTCGCTATGATCAAGTCATCAAACTTTTTTGAATCTAATTCTAACATAAACAATTTTGACAATTTTGACAATTTTGACAATTTTGACAATTTTGACAATTTTGACAATTTGGACAATTTTGACAATTTTGACAATTTTGACAATTTTGACAATTTTGACAATTTTGACAATTTTGACAATTTTGACTATTTTGACAATTTTGACAATTTTGACAATTTTGACAATTTTGACAATTTTGACAATTTTGACAATTTTGACAATTTTGACAATTTCGACAATTTTGACAATTTTGACAATTTTGACAATTTTGACAGTTTGGACAATTTTGACAATTTTGACAATTTTGACAATTTTGAAAATTTTGACACTTTTGACAATTTTGACACTTTTGACAATTTTGACAATTTTGACAATTTTGACAATTTTGACAATTTTGACAATTTTGACAATTTTGACAATTTTGACAATTTTGACAATTTTGACAATTTTGACAATTTTGACAATTTTGACAATTTTGACAATTTTGACAATTTTGACAATTTTGACAATTTTGACAATTTTGACAATTTTGACAATTTTGACAATTTTGACAATTTTGACAATTTTGACAATTTTGACAATTTTGACAATTTTGACAATTTTGACAATTTTGACAATTTTGACAATTTTGACAATTTTGACAATTTTGACAATTTTGACAATTTTGACAATTTTGACAATTTTGACAATTTTGACAATTTTACAATTTTGACAATTTTGACAATTTTGACAATTTTGACAATTTTGACAATTTTGACAATTTTGACAATTTTGACAATTTTGACAATTTTGACAATTTTGACAATTTTGACAATTTTGACAATTTTGACAATTTTGACAATTTTGACAATTTTGACAATTTTGACAATTTTGACAATTTTGACAATTTTGACAATTTTGACAATTTTGACAATTTTGACAATTTTGACAATTTTGACAATTTTGACAATTTTGACAATTTTGACAATTTTGACAATTTTGACAATTTTGACAATTTTGACAATTTTGAAAATTTTGACAATTTTGACAATTTTGACAATTTTGACAATTTTGACAATTTTGCCAATTTTGACAATTTTGACAATTTTGACAATTTTGACAATTTTGACAATTTTGACAATTTTGACAATTTTGACAATTTTGACAATTTTGACAATTTTGACAATTTTGACAATTTTGACAATTTTGACAATTTTGACAATTTTGACAATTTTGACAATTTTGACAATTTTGACAATTTTGACAATTTTGACAATTTTGACAATTTTGACAATTTTGACAATTTTGACAATTTTGACAATTTTGACAATTTTGACAATTTCGACAATTTTGACAATTTTGACAATTTTGACAATTTTGACAATTTTGACAATTTTGACAATTTTGAAAATTTTGACAATTTGGACAATTTTTACAATTTTGACAATTTTGACAATTTTGACAATTTTGACAATTTTGACAATTTTGACAATTTTGACAATTTTGACAATTCTGACAATTTTGACAATTTTGACAATTTTGACTATTTTGACAATTTTGACAATTTTCACAATTTTGACAATTTTCACAATTTTGACAATTTTGACAATTTTGACAATTTTGACAATTTTGACAACTTCGACAATTTTGACAATTTTGACAACTTCGACAATTTTGACAATTTTGACCATTTTGACAATTTTGACAATTTTGACAATTTTGACAATTTTGACAATTTTAACAATTTTGACAATTTTGAAAATTTTGACAATTTTGACAATTTTGACAATTTTGACAATTTTGACAATTTTGACAATTTTGACAATTTTGACAATTTTGACAATTTTGACAATTTTGACAATTTTGACAATTTTGACAATTTTGACAATTTTGACAATTTTGATAATTTTGACAATTTTGACAATTTTGACAATTTTGACAATTTTGACAATTTTGACAATTTTGACAATTTTGACAATTTTGACAATTTTGACAATTTTGACAATTTTGACAATTTTGACAATTTTGACAATTTTGACAATTTTGACAATTTTGACAATTTTGACAATTTTGACAATTTTGACAATTTTGACAATTTTGACAATTTTGACAATTTTGACAATTTTGACAATTTTGACAATTTTGACAATTTTGACAATTTTGACAATTTTGACAATTTTGACAATTTTGACAATTTTGACAATTTTGACAATTTTGACAATTTTGACAATTTTGACAATTTTGACAATTTTGACAATTTTGACAATTTTGACAATTTTGACAATTTTGACAATTTTGACAATTTTGACAATTTTGACAATTTTGACAATTTTGACAATTTTGACAATTTTGACAATTTTGACAATTTTGACAATTTTGACAATTTTGACAATTTTGACAATTTTGACAATTTTGACAATTTTGACAATTTTGACAATTTTGACAATTTTGACAATTTTGACAATTTTGACAATTAAGACAATTTTGACAATATGTATTGACAATTTTGACAATTTTGACAATTTTGACAATTTTGACAATTTTGACAATTTTGACAATTTTGACAATTTTGACAATTTTGACAATTTTGACAATTTTGACAATTTTACAATTTTGACAATTTCGACAATTTTGAAAATTTTGACAATTTTGACAATTTTGACAATTTTGACAATTTTGACAATTTTGACAATTTTGACAATTTTGACAATTTTGACAATTTTGACAATTTTGACAATTTTAAAAATTTTGACAATTTTGACAATTTTGACAATTTTGACAATTTTGACAATTTTGACAATTTTGACAATTTTGACAATTTTGACAATTTTGACAATTTTGACAATTTTGACAATTTTGACAATTTTGACAATTTTGACAATTTTGACAATTTTGACAATTTTGACAATTTTGACAATTTTGACAATTTTGACAATTTTGACAATTTTGACAATTTTGACAATTTTGACAATTTTGACAATTTTGACAATTTTGACAATTTTGACAATTTTGACAATTTTGACAATTTTGACAATTTTGACAATTTTGACAATTTTGACAATTTTGACAATTTTGACAATTTTGACAATTTTGACAATTTTGACAATTTTAACAATTTTGACAATTTTGACAATTTTGACAA